>NC_085029.1:9332629-9352629 GCF_963692335.1 Osmerus eperlanus | reverse complement strand
GCTGCCTCGGTCACACCGTTTCTTTATTTGCTGTTTAAAATAGTCGAACAGACGTGCTGTGACCTTTTCAGACATGCTCCACTCCATACATGTAGACAGGGAGAGGAGCAGAGAGAGAGAAAGGGAGGGTGAGAGAAGGGTTGCGGGGGGGGGGGCACTGGCACAGGGAGAGAGAGAAAGAGAGAGGGAGAAAGGAGAAAGGGAGCAAGAGGAAGGGAGGGATGGAGGGAGGGATAATTCCACATTCTACAGAGACACACGGAGGGTGATGTGCGGATGGCAGGTTGAAGCTGACTTTGTTGTCATAAGGGCCGTTCCCTGAGCGCTGGCTGGCCGGCCATCTGGATGCAGGCCCGGTAGTCCTCCAGGCCTGTCAGAGGAGAATACCTCTCTCATTCTCCTCCACAAGGTCATGGCTCCTCCGACAAACACACTCTCTAAATGTATATCCTGTACCTGTGCCACATCCACTGTGGACATGAAAGGAGCTATTCCGGGGATCTGGACAGTCTCTGCATTTGTTCTCAGTCTGCAGACACGTGTGTGTGTGTGTGTGGATGTGTGTGTATGTACATGCATGCTTATGTATTGATCTGTGTGTTTGTGCATGCACCTCAACAACAATCTGTATTGCTGTAAGTGTGTGTGTGTGTGTGCACGTGTGTGTGTATTTAGTGTGTGAGGTTCAGGAGAGCCCCGTCCAGGCATGAGTGATCGCACACAGAGCTGCGTGGAGGAGCAGGAGGAACAGGGGGAGGCCAATCGGCGTCTTAGCATCTGTTTCATCCCCTGGTAATGACAACAGCAGAGACTGTCACTCTTCACAACAACTACGAGAGAGAACAAGACTCAAAATAAACATCTTCTCTCGAACAGACAGCCACACACACACACGTGCTGTACACACAGGCAGACTGTTTCTCGGAAGACATGATTATTTCTGTGCGATTTTTTTTCTTCCAACTAAAGTGTGTTGTGTGTATTTGGCAAAGGCTCTTTCCCTGATGTACCTGTGTTTGTGTATGTGTGTATGTCTGTGTATTCTGACCACACCTTCCACACCCCCCCCTCCCTCTTCACATCCCTGACTCCACCTCTCTCGCCATTTCTGTCTCCCCCTTCTGCTCCACCCTGCAGCCAATCCCAGTCTCCATCTCCCTCTCTTCATCACTCTCTTCATCACTCTCTCCCATCGCCACAAGAAGTCCTATGCCCCGACCAGAAACACCTCTGCTGGCTCCGCCCATATTGTCTCACCCAGCCCTCATATCCGCTGGCTCCGCCCACAAGTCGCATCCGGCCCTCATATCTGCTGGCTCCAGATGAGGTCAGCAGTATTGATCTTCAACATCCTGTCTTCACTTAGAGACCAGAGAGAGAGAGAGACAGAGAAAGAGACCGAGAGAGAGGGATAAAGAGAGAGACAAAGAAAGAGCGTGAAGAGAGAGAACGACAGGAGAGAGAGAGAGAGAGAGGGAGAGAAAGAGAGAGCGAGAGTGAGGGAGGGAGGGATGGAGCAAGCGAGAGAGAGAGAGTGGTGTGGGTTACAGGAAGGAGCTGACTAGCGTCTGGCTAGCCTCCTGTGGAAGATGAGCTGTCCCCGAGGGAGGGAGAAGCTCCAGGGCTGGGCAGGGCATCTGAGAGGGGTGGCAGAGACAGCCAGCTAACGCTAGCAGCTCGGTGCATCGCACAGGAATGATGCTCTATTGATGGAAGGAGGGATGGAGAGAGGAATGGGTGGAGGGAGGGTGAGATGGAGGGAAGAAGAGAGGGAGGGAAGGTGAGATGGAGGGATGAAGAAGAAGGGATGGGTGAATGAAAGAAGGAAGGAAGGATGTATGAATGAAATGGGGGGGGGGGTGGTATAGGATGACATGTTCAAGGTGACCATTGATGCTGGAAACAATGGATGAGAACATCTATGAACCACTTAGCAGTCATAGAGGGCAAATGTCTCTCATTATCTCTCTCTCTCTCTTTCTCTCTCTTTCTCTCTCTCTCACACACTTCCTCTCTTTCTTACTTTCTCTCTTGCTCTAATCTCTGCCGTATATTAACTCACATAGCTTTGTTGGCTACTATAGCTGGGAAGAGTTCTGCTTGGGCAGTTAATTGAACATTAACCTGTGGTGATGCCAGAGCCTGAGGTTGTGCTACTGGAAACAGTGAAATATTCATGTGTTTCTGGGTAATAGAAAGTCAAGGTGATAATTGACAGGGGAGATGGATTGATCAAACGATAAGCACTTTAGCTGACTGGATGAACCATTGTGTGTTTGTTGGAATATGTGTGTGCTCCAGGAAGTGTGTGCGCGTGTGCGTTTTTGTTTGAATGAGCGTGGACGTGCACAAACCTCCATTGACCAGTGCTCCATTGATGAGCAGTAATGGATTCAGAGAATAGTAAGTGTGTGCGTGTGTGTTTGTGTGTGTGTGTGTGTGTGTGTGTGTGTGAGGAAGAATGGGGAGGGGGGTCAGACACTATGTTGCCTATGAGATCACATCTTCTGGTAAGTACAGATGCTCCTCCAATAGCATTACTGTCAACCGCTGGATCAAGTTACATAAAACGTCACCTACGTGCTCATTGATGCTATTCGAAGGAGCTAGTCTAGACTCGGCTGCAGGTCGAGAGAGTGAGAGTGATTACAGAGCGAAATACCCCGCTGTTTCCTGTCGTGTTGATCGCTGTTCTGCTTTGGACACACATAAGCTTTTTCTGCATGCGCCTTGTGTGTGTGCGTGCGTGCGTGTGTGTGTCTAGTAACAGCGAGAGGTGACCCTAGTTGCTGTGAGGGAGAGACAGAGAGCGCGCGAGCGGCCAACCCTAATTATCGTCTCCAAGAGCACCATTACTAGTCCGCGCGAGGGACGGAGGAAAGGCTGCGCTCAGCTCCCACCTCCAGCAACCGGCTTAACTTCTCGTGCTGACAGCTCCTCGGTGAGGAATAGTCTATAGTGTCGAAACAAGAGTCCCAATTCGGGGTGATTCTCCATTCGAATCAAATTTTGGAGAGGGCGAGACCTGTGAACGGTTACTTATTTCCGCTTGCCAGTCTCCCGTTTCAGCCTTGGTGAAGTTTGTCCGGGTTGTGCATGATGGGTGATCTCGAGGAAGACTTTGCCAAGATCCTGTTGATGAAAGAGGAAAGGATTAAAGACATGGAAAAACGACTTGCTGAAAAGGAAGAAGAGATCCACGAGCTGAAGCGAAAGCTGCACAAATGCCAGTCGGTTTTGCCCAGCGCGCAGGTGATCGGACCGAGAACCAGGCGCGCACAGGGCATCTCCGCGGAACCGCAAGCCTACCGGACCTTCCAGGAGTTGAACAGTGAAGCTTTCAGGAAACACTCAAAGTCTGATAGGTAGGCTATCCTTACCGTACTACTTCTACATTCATTATATCGTAATATGAATATATACGCGTAAATGTGACCAAATAACGAATGTTATGTGTGCGTACAGTAAATTGTCAATGAGCAGAACTCTTAGATCGATAGGTACTTTCATGTTTGAGGGATGCTGCATGTACGAGACAGGCAGTCTGGTTCTAATTGATTGGGTCCATCTTCCAACTCCCGTGTGCATTACACACGGAAGTGCACGGTGTAATCGGTTTGGTAGGAAGATGATTGCTGAGTCTAAACGCATTTCGGTGGATTATTAAATCATCATCAGGCTCTGTGCTTTTACGGTTTAGGGTTAGGGCAACTCTCATGCTCTTCACTATTCTTGAAAGTGGTAACTATCCATACAATAGTATTCATATTGTGATTCAAGCCTTTAGGCCTAAACTGTCACCATGGTGATAAAAAAGTCGTTGGGGTGTGAAGAGTAATTTATTCATCTGAAACGTACTTAGACCAGCTGTAGCTACAGCAGAGGCCAGCACATCACCCAAAACCACCTCATACAAGTTGTCACCTGTGGACTCCAAGTAATTAGACCCTGAAATGGTGTAGTCTTCCTTTTCAACTGGTACTGCTGTGCTTGCATGATGCACATCAGAGAAGAATCTTGTTCCAGTCCTAAAGGGGACTTTAAAAGGCATCCAGAATCAGATCAGCCATCCACCCAACATTGTATGGTTTTAAACTTTATTTCAATAATAGATTTTTTACATAATACTTAATATTTGATAATGATTGAGAGTAAATCATATTTAACTGACAATTCCCTGTAAAATAATCCAGTATATCAATGTCCCGTCATACTTGTACAGTTTTCTTTATTAGTTACACTTATATTTTATTAATTTAGCAGATACTTTCATCCCAAGCAACATACACCTATTGCACTCATGCAATAGGTGTATGTCAGGTAATCAGACAGACAGACAGGGTTTAGGCCAGGTGTGTATTTGATCTCCACCTCCCTACGGCCCCACTGGGTGGAGGCAAAAGGCTATCAGCCCCTGAGTGGGAGAGAGAAGTCATGATGAGTCTCAGCAGAGGAGCCTGGTGGCTTTACAACATCAAACGAAGAGGAGAGACGCTTCTGAATTAGTGATGGAGTGGAGCCATTAGTCAGTGATGCCTTCTGCTCTATGTCTATTGTTCTGTCTCTCTCTCTCTCTCTCTCTCTCTCTCTCTCTCTCTCTCTCTCTCTCTCTCTCTCTCTCTCTCTCTCTCTCGCTCTCTCTCTCGCTCTCTCTCTCTCGCTCTCTCACACACACACACACACACACACACACACACACCACACACTAGATCTGTCCATCTGGGCCAGAAGGCACTCACAGTTTTCTCTATCCACCTATAAGCGTCCAAATGCTGAATATGGAGCTCAACTGCAACAGATCACCACAAGGAGGCAGCACAACCTTTCTGCAGTACCAGGAGGATCCAGAGAGGCGATGGTAGAGTTTCAGTAAAGGGACAGGGGCATGCTGCATACGATTTGTTATCCAAAGTTCAGATTTCTGCATGCGATCACAGATTTGGTGTTAGTGTTGTGTATGTTGTTGTAGTGTCCCGCTTCTCATCAGACATGTTTATGATGGAGGCACACTTGACGAGCTCAGATTTCATTCTGTTCTTCTGCAGAAACGACCGAACCTATCTTGACATAGTGTATAGTATCAGTTGTTACACACACACACACTATCTCACACATACAGGCACCCACACTTACAATAATTTACAGTGATAATAAGTCCACAATGAGGGTCTGTGGTTGGTGACGGAGCACAGATTAACAAGCATCAGGGGCCTCGCCCCCCCCCTCCTCCTCCTCCTCCCCCTCCTCTTCCCCCCTAACCCTATACAGTATAATCAACAGGCTCCTTCAAAACCATTCCAACATGGGAAGTGTGTTATCTTGCGGCCCCGGACAAAGAGATGCGTGGTGTGTGGCTGTGCCTGGCTCTCAGCTCACATGCAGAACACACACTCCTCTCTCAATATTAGCATCGCTCCCCCCTCTGTCTGCCCTTCACACACACTTTGATGTTCACTGAGACCCACGTCTTGCAAATCCGCTCGGAGACACTTATCCGCGTAATGTATGCGCGTGCACACAAACAAACACACACACACACACACTTAAGGACACCCACAAATAGGCTACACGCTTAGTGACAGCAGCCACACATACGAACACCCTTCTCTTCTCCCTCAGCTTAATTAGGGCCTCTGTACTCTTCACAAACATGATGAACCGAACACTGTGGATTCAAATGAAATTCAGTCCTGGTGTCTGCTTCTGTCAGTGAAGGTCTCCTCTCTGAACACCCCCACTGACAGCACTCTAAAGGCCGCGAGTATTGATCGGCCGGAGACGCAATCTACGTACTTGCCTTTGTATGACATGAAACGAGAAAGTTGTCACCTGCCACCCGCTGTTTCTGCAACGCATTACACATCCTATAGCGCCACCCTACTGAGTTTAGCGCTTGCCATGGCATTGCATGGCCAGATGAGGGCGCTGGAGACCCTCCGACGGGCTCGCTGTCCTCAGGTGCCATCACAATACGGCAGTCCAACACAGACCAGGTTAAAGTCAACAGGTAGAGGAGACAACAGACAGTAAAACTGTAAGACAGTAAGACAACAGACCGGAACTCCATGGCTATTCCGATGTTATGGCCTGACTGATATGGATAAGGAGCAATAGTTATTGGTGGTGTTGATAATCTAGTTGTGTTGGCATGGTGATGTGAGCTGGGGATCAGAAAGGGAGTGGTAAATCCAATACGCAGACGTTTTATGTTCATCTCAGATTACTGAAGGGATAATATATTAAATTGTATTCTACTCGGTACAAGCTACAGTCTTGTCTGGTTTGAGCTAGTAATCTGGATCATACCCCATTGACGTGTGTGTGTGTCAGGGTCTGCGTACGCGAGAGCGTTACCTATTTACCTCTGTGGGTGGTGAGGTCGGAGTCTCGAGGTGAGCATCTAACTTGTTCCACGCTCTTGGAGGGGTGCGCTGCGCGCGCGTAAACTCGATTTGGATATTGACGTATGAGGGCAGTAGAATGAATGCTGCGTGAAACTTCAGCTTGTTGCGAGAGCAATGGTTGGGATAACATTGTTTCGGCGTATCGGTCGACCTCTCATTGGAAACTCTCACTAGAGAGCTTCGCAGACTCGCGGCAAGCCTTGGGAAACCCGGATGATCTTGTGCATTTGTCTCGTGGTAGGGAACAAGGGAGGTTGCTTCACACATAGACACCGCTCGGATAATTTACAAAGTTAGTTCGAGCCGGGGTGAGTTGCGGACTGGAAACCATGGGCACTTTACGCGATCTCCAGTACGCGCTCCAGGAGAAGATAGAGGAGCTGCGACAACGAGACGCACTCATCGACGAACTGGAGCTGGAGTTGGATCAGAAGGACGAATTGATTCAGAAGCTTCAAAACGAACTGGATAAATACCGATCCGTTATCAAACCGGCGACGCAACAAGTCCACAAGCAGAGTATTCTAAGAGAACAGCACCGGACCAAGAGGCAGGCGATATCCGCGGAACCAACTGCCTTTGACATCCACGATCTCAGTCAAGTCACTCTGCCCTTCTACCCAAAGAGCCCCCAGTAGGTCTTAATATAAGCGTTTTATATGATTAGCTTAAACCCATGATTTTTGACACATTTACGAGCTACTTTGTGCATTACAGCAGCTGGTACTGAACTAGTCGCATTGTTTACCGTTAAGCTTAACACATGCAAAATAAACCCAAATAAGTGGTTTTCAATTCCCTGAAATTGAAAAGGAGATGGTTATCACCGCTGGGTTTATGACGTATTTGTTTCAGTTGCTGTGGTGGACGTTGAGGTTGTGAATTGGGCAGTGACATCATATCCTTTGGTTAAGACAGGCTAATGACAGCAAACCGGACTGCTCAATTCAGTATCACTGAAACTCTCCCTGTCTGATGGCCCTCATGTTGACACACTGAGAGGTGAAACCCAGTGTACACGTCACCCTCTCTTATAGAATGACACCAACGTTATCTCTGCATACCTTTGCATTAAAACAGTGTTATTTTCTTCACATGCAAACTCAGAGATACAATCCACCAGCGGCCCCATCTCTGAAAGATACACTGAAGCTATTTGGTTATGTTTGAATAGGAATAGCCGGAACTTTTCATGTAGATGAAAGTCCTCTGATGACAATGGAACAATGCTGACTGGTGCTGTCTTCGGTTACTGTGCAGGTCAGCTGGGGAACGTCTAGACGTCTGTGTTGGTTCCTTGTGGTTCTGACCCATGAGCTGTCCCTGCTGTCAGTCAGTCTGGGGGACGTGCTCAATAATTCACTGGCTAGACTTCTCTTTAGAGGACACCAATGGGCTCTCTGGTTCAGCTGTTATAGTGTGTGTGTGTGTGTTGTTTTGGTGACGTGTGGAGTGCCTTCAGCTTTCTGTCCAAACATATGAATGGATGTCACCCCATTAATTTCCTGTGAGTCTTCTCTGCTTGCTGTAGGGGTAATATCAGTGAGTTGTCTGTGCTAGTACTGTGTGCTTGTAATTCCATCTCTCCATTCTCTTGACTGGGATTCAATTGAACCTGCCATGTGCTACTCAGACACAATAATTATGACTCAGGTTAAATATTATTTATGTTGGCAACCCTTTAACCTTCCCCTCCCACCCCTCTCACTAACATACACACACGCACGCACGCACACACTCACACACACACACACGGTCTAAATAAGACTAAAGTAGCCTCCATTGACTCAGCCTTCCTAGAAGCCAATCACACAACATCATCCTCCAGCCTGTTTAATTGGCCACACAGCAGGAATCTGCCACACAGCACAAACATATTCTAGCTTAAACCTTCTTGGCTTCCATTCGACAACACCATGGCCCCTTGCTGCCCAGTGTCTAACAAAGGCTTGTTCAGTGTGCGGTAACACGACATTGGTTGTCATCCCAGCCACGCCCACGCCCATGCCCACGCTCACGCCCACGTGGAGCAAGCTGACTTTGTTTTACAACTCACCACCGCTATTTCTGACACTGCGTGGGATGTAAACGATAATCACAGTGTTGGCTGCGTCCCCCTGGAAGCTATGCTGAGGCCCTGGGGGGCCAGCAGACAGATCTGCTCCAGTATTACCACACTTGAGAGATTCATTAGTTGAGTTTTGTTTGTGGGCAGATAAGTCAGTGAGACTGGGCTGTTTTTGTTTTTCCAAAAAGAGACATTGTGTCAGTGACTGCAGTGTTCGCAGTGTGTGTTGCTGAGACTACAGCGTTCACAGCATGTGTTACCATTACTACAGTGTACACAGCACGTGTTACCATGACTACCGTATTGGTTGCATGCTACAGTGTCCCTGTCAGCCTGTCCAGTCGCATTAGCATCTCATTTGGTTATTGGGGGGGGGGGGGGGGGGGGTGACAGTTTACATGGTGTTCTGTCACTGAAGCAAAGCTAGACAAAGCTAACATTTAGCTTATTAAAATAGCTCCACATGGTGGGAGCTTGTTGATTGTCACCAATGCTTGATTTGCGTAGATTTGACTGGCTTATAAACTAATCTATGGGCTTGAATACGTTTGTCAAAATGTGACACTTTGTAAGGTGTTAAACAGTTAAATAGCTAGTGAGGTCTAATGGGTCTAAGGCCCCCTTTAGGAATGTCCCCTTATCACCGAGCCAGCATACCTTCTCCTTTTAAGGGAACCTTTCTCTGTTATCCCTGCTTTCCACTGCTTGAGGGACACGTTTCTGAGAGACGCAGGAAATGAACAATGAGCAGGGAGGGAGGCGAGGTATGCTGACCAGTGCCTCTACGGGGGGTCGGCTTCACAGAGGACTTTAAGCACAGACTCTACCCACACACACACACACACACACAAGCACACACACACACACACACACACACACACACACACACACACACACACACACACACACACACACACACACACACACACACACACACACACACACACACAGCTCTGCCAGCCCTGTCATGTCCACTGCCTGTCTGATGTATTCATCACTCCATCTGGTGGGACCGTGGTCGGTGCCTCCATCCTGGCCTGCCAGCCTCATTACTGTAGAGCTCACTCACCAACCATAAAGGTCGACTTGACCACATCCCCCCTGGCTTCCCTTGTCTCTCTCTGTTCATTTTCACCCCTTTGTTACCCCTTCCCTCTTTGACTGTGTTCCTCTGTCCCTTTTCTTCCCCTCCTTCGCTCAATCCTTCCATTTATCCCTCATGCTTGCACTCCAAATAGCCCCCTGGTCCCACTCTTCAAAGGACCTTTCTGGCTGGTCACCAAGGGGTCTGCTACCACCTGGAGACGTCTCTGTGTGTGTGTGTGTGTGTAGGTGTGCCAGAGAGTGCCCCTGCGTGTGTGTGTGTGTGTATGTCAACATGTGTGCACGTATGACTGTCTATGTGTGTACATGTGTGTATGTCAACGTGTGTGCACGTATGACTGTCTATGTGTGTACATGTGTGTGTATGTCAACGTGTGTGCACGTATGACTGTCTATGTGTGTACATGTGTGTGTATGTCAACGTGTGTGCACGTATGACTGTCTATGTGTGTACATGTGTGTGTATGTCAACGTGTGTGCACGTATGACTGTCTATGTGTGTACATGTGTGTGTATGTCAACGTGTGTGCACGTATGACTGTCTATGTGTGTACATGTGTGTGTATGTCAACGTGTGTGCACGTATGACTGTCTATGTGTGTACATGTGTGTGTATGTCAACGTGTGTGCACGTATGACTGTCTATGTGTGTACATGTGTGTGTATGTCAACGTGTGTGCACGTATGACTGTCTATGTGTGTACATGTGTGTGTATGTCAACGTGTGTGCACGTATGACTGTCTATGTGTGTACATGTGTGTGTATGTCAACGTGTGTGCACGTATGACTGTCTATGTGTGTACATGTGTGTGTATGTCAACGTGTGTGCACGTATGACTGTCTATGTGTGTACATGTGTGTGTATGTCAACGTGTGTGCACGTATGACTGTCTATGTGTGTACATGTGTGTGTATGTCAACGTGTGTGCACGTATGACTGTCTATGTGTGTACATGTGTGTGTATGTCAACGTGTGTGCACGTATGACTGTCTATGTGTGTACATGTGTGTGTATGTCAACGTGTGTGCACGTATGACTGTCTATGTGTGTACATGTGTGTGTATGTCAACGTGTGTGCACGTATGACTGTCTATGTGTGTACATGTGTGTGTATGTCAACATGTGTGCCCTCGTACTCCCTTCCTTCATAGTCTGTGTGTCTGTAAGCCACTGTGTGAAACAGTGTGTGTTGCATGCTCTATTCCCACGTGTGTGTGTGTGTGTGTGTTTGTGTGTGTGTGTAGGTGTGTATGTGAGTTTGTGTAGATGTGTGTGCGTGTGTGTGTCTGTGTGTGTCTGTGCGACACCACCTGGAGTGCAGCCTTCCAAGGGGAATATAACTAATGGTGTTCTTCTGTTGAGCTCCTGCTCTGAAGTGTCTCTCTCCACCTGTTGGTGACTCACTCTGGGCCTGACGACAGGATTTAACTGGCTGAATCGACCCTCTGAGGGACAGCAAAGACACAGTATATCACTTACAATTAGACCCAGCTAATGAGTTGTTTATTGAATGTATGGTCAACTGGACAGACTGGGTAGATAAAAGGTGGGGCAGTGAATTATTGGGTTGGTTCTCTCAATGGACAATCCATTGTACTTGTCCATTGATATCATTATAGTTTAGACTAGCCTGGAGAGTTGAAGTGGAGGTGGCAAATATTACGTTTATATTTTTTAATTGTATTCATGTAGCAGACAGTTTGATCCAAAGCAATGTAGAACATACAGCAGAAGATCAAGGATCAGAAGTGCACAGATCTCCTTTATCAATATCTGTTGTATTAGCGGATATTATTGGGTGAAAATATCCTCAATGCTTTATCCACAATATAGAGCTCTGGGTACAGTGACATTAAAATCAGTTCTTTCAGTCTGAAAGCATATACAAATTTTATGAAGGCTATATCACAATAGTTTTTTTCTGTTCTTTGACAGGTTGTTAATGGCTGTTCCAGTAACATGGATAGACCCCAAGTCTTCCTGTCAAAATGTCTTAATTTAGTCCATTCTTAAATGTCACAGGCTGTCAACCTGGCACATATCCTATTATGAATACGGTTCTCAAGAATGGAAATGAAGGAATGATTAATTTGTAGTTATGCGTGGTTTGGTTTCAATCTCTCATTCACAGCTAGCTTTCTGTACTGAGGTGGAAAGAGACCGACCGACAGTAAGAGAGAGGAGAGTGAGACAGTGGAAGAAAGGAGATCATGTGTGCAAAAGAGAGATTGAGAAAGTAAAAGTGACAGAGAGACAGAGAGAGAGAGAAACATAGAGATAGAGAGAGAGACAGAGAGGGGGGGAGATGGTGTCAGAAATATTAATCTTTACCAAGCATTGCACATTCGTCAGTCGGTGAACAAGTTAAGAAAGCTTTATTGCTTGCGGCCGCAAGGAGACAAAACATCACACGCCATTGTGCTACAAAGTTTGTCTGCTAGCATGTTGTGCTAGCTAGCTATTTAAACAGAACCGCTCTTGACAGTTATTGGCTAAAACAAAGGCATGCAAATGTCCCATGGCTTTTCCTTCATTGGCTCCCTTGCATAGACCTTGCGCGCGTGTGTGCGTGCGTGTGTACGTCATCAACCCTAGTTGAATCTCTGGTTCTGGTGTCGTAAAAGCTCAACCCCCCAAACATCCTCTCAGCCTTAGTCTGTAACAAATGCTCACCCTTCCCCCAGGTCAAGATAAGGGCCCAGTATGTTTACATAAGCCCAGAGTTAATTCAGGGGTATCCTCTCCTTGCACGCAAAGCTAAACACAGTATCATTCTTATACAGGATAAAGACTTACATCTTTAACTTTTCTGACAGATGGAGAGACCATACTGGACTGCATCTTTTTGTTGAGATTGAACCGAATTCAATGTGAATTGAAATATTTTATACTGGGCTCATATTTCTGCATTTCCAGCAGCCTGTAATTACAAAGTAGTCAATGGAGAATGATATGGTTCTGTCATCGCCTTACCAGAGTTGTCACTGCGTGCTCCACAATCTTAGAAAACATAAAACCAGATTATTTTTAAACTGAGTCCTATGAGAATTGTCTTTATTTAAAGAAGAGAAGCCTAGCAGGGTAAAAGGAACCCTTTTATCAAAACAAAGGTTCTAGCTACAACTGCTTCCCCACACAACAATTTCCTCCAAACAGAAAATTGTTGACAATATGTGAGGAACTTTCATCCCAAGGCAGAATAGTCCTTATCTCCTAACTCAACACCCTGCTCCAAAGGCATAGTCATTGTCTTACGGTGGGGACAACAAAATACAGAATCACAAAGTGGAGGAAAAAACACAATTTCTAACTCATAACCTTTCTTTTCTATTGAGTTTTGTAGCTTTGGGGAAGCAAAGTGTTTCCGCTCAGTGAGAATCACTAAGGTGGCGGATGGTATTGAGCTAATTTCGACGCTCCTCTGAAGGCCTGATCCATCTCTCTCCCAGCACTGCGGGGACCTGCTTTGGCCTGAGAACACCCAGGTTTCCAGACCACTAGGTTCTAACTCGGAGGGTTCCGAGTGCTCTTCAGTGTTCTATTTCCGTAGTTACCCCCCCCCCCCCCACCCCCCCGCAGAGGGGTGTTAACTTGAGGCTGAAGGGGACTGACAGAGGTTGGATAGCTGCAGCATTCAAGTGCAGCCTTGGGCTCAGAGCTAATGCTGCGTAGCGGGGTATCTCAGCTTGGCATCCGCCCGTCTCTCTCTGTCTCCTCAGGGTTTGGCCTCTCTTAGCAGCGTAGCCAGGGTCAGCAGGGGGCCCAATCTCAAACCATTACTCGAACAAACCCAATCACAGGGAACCAGGCTGTGTGTGTGTAAGCGTTGCTCTGTAGAAACAGGGTCAATGGGATGATTGTGATGGTGAAGCCTCAGCTCTTGTTCTTATCTTCTCAGTGAATGAGACGACCTGGGCCGGGTCATTTTAGCATGTCATCGCGACCCAGGAGGGATGGAGAGATCTCCCGGTGAAATGACAGAATGATGGAGGGATACAGAGATGTCATCATCCCCTGAGGACTGCCCTTCACTCCCTCAACTAGCAGGACAAGGGCTGGGATTAGATTACATGTATTCTCTCTTCTTTGGGCAGGTACTCCTAGTACAGGACCTAGTACAGGACTCTCTCTCTCTCTCTCTCTCTCTCTCTCTTCTCTCTCTCTCTCTCTCTCTCTCTATCTTTTTCTCTGTTCTCTATTCCTGCTTTCTTTCTTTCATAGTACATCAATCTTCCTCTCTCCCCCCCACACTCTCTCTCTGCCCCCCCCCCCCCCTCCTCCCTCCTGCCTCCTCTCCTGTCATTGAAGAGCATGTTAGTTCTAAGTGGTTGAACAGAATCCTATCTGGGACGCTTGTGAATCTACAGATTAAATGGCGTGTCTGTGAAGGGAGTCTGTCACAACAGGCGTCCAGCTGTCAGAGAGCCAGGTAGATGGAGCTTGCTCATGTGAACGGTGGTGTCGGCAAATTGTTTTGACTTAAACTTTTTGGAGAGTTTAGGGTGTGTGGGATGAAAGTATGAACGTTTCAGAGTTGTGAACTGTTCTGTTTGAATTCAAAGTTAAGACTTTCTTCTCACGCTTACGCCTTCACCGTGGGCCTACGTCGGAAACAATATCCGTTGACTGCTAAATGTTGTTTATACAGTATAAAGTATTTGTCAAACCTTCTCACCATCCTCCCTGTCCTCTTATGCACTTGTTGAATAAACATCTCATCTCCTCTCGTCTCTTCTCCTTTCCTCTCTTCAGATCCAAGGCCTTGATCAAGGAGGCCATCCTGGACAATGACTTCATGAAGAACCTGGAGATGTCCCAGATCCAGGAGATAGTGGATTGCATGTACCCGGTGGAGTACGGCAAGGACAGCTGCATCATCAAGGAGGGGGACGTGGGCTCACTGGTCTACGTCATGGAAGGTGAGAACTACAGGCAGCAGGAGGGTATATGATCGATTCATCGTGTTTAAAAGGGAATGTGTACAATTGATTAATCGTGTTTAACAGGAGGGTATGCGGTCGATTTATCATGTTTTACAGGAGGGTATACAATTGATGAATCCTGTTTACAGGATACTGAATACAATTTGTATTATAATTGAAACATTTGAGAGTCATTGTGCGCTCAGAAGCAGTACTCTACGGACTCTCCCTCAGGATGTTTAGACAACCGTCTGTGGTTCCAGAACCTCTTGGTGTTTCGTCAATGTTGACCTGGTCCTCAGAGGTCATGGTCCAATGAGGCGCACTTGAGAATACCATTCTGGCTCTCTCCTATCCTCTTCTGTGTTCTCTTCTCTTCTCTCCTCTTCTCTCCTCCCTGCTCTGTTCTCCAATTTAAGAGAGAGATCGTTCTGAATATAAACATGTATTAGGTCAGGGACATAGAAGAATGTGTTGATATGTCTGAAAACCCTTTGAAGAGTGTGTTATCTGTCATAGGGTCATCACGTAGTGGGGATAGGTGTGTGTGAGGGGGGTGTGGAGTGTGTGTGGAGTGGTGTGTTTGAGGGATATTTCACCTTGCGCTTGAAGAGGTGCATTTGGAGATGGACAAACATTACCCAGCATGCTCAAAACAGCTCCATGACAAGTAGTTAGCATTAGCGCTTCAGGTGAGTGGACCCGCTTTCCAGCGATCTACTTTAGCTAGACCGCTCACGTAACAAAACAGAGCACTAAATCTATAAGTACACAAACAGAGAGCTAGGTTTTATTTTGCATTTGGGCTGTGGTGAATCTCGACTGAAAATGAATTCCCACCTGACAGGTAATAACCACAGTCATCAGTGCCCACGGAGCAGTCAGAACAGAGGGAGGTTCTGTTCATTGTGAGGTAATAATAGGTTGAACAGCAGGGTATCTATCGAGGCGAGACGTCGGCTGTCAGGGAACACAAAATGGGTCAAGCTAAAATAAACACGGCGGTTTCAATCAGCGCCACCCCGCCAGTGCCAGCCTGTGGGGCAGCACTTTCTAGAAGTTAGTTTTTAGTGTAGTTAGTAATGCATGTGTGTGTGTGTGTGTGCATATGTGTGTGCATGTGCGTTTGTGTATGTGTGCAGTATGTGCATGTGTGTGCGTGCGTGTGTGTGTCTGTGTGTGTTCATGTCTGTATTCTTGTCAAATGTATTTTTCCAGTCAATGATAATACAAATGCCTGTTGTCATCGGTCAGTTAACTATCCTAAGTGTGCTGTTATCTGAACAGTGTGTGTGTGCCGGAAATATAAAGAGGATAATAGTGGTGGCTAATAGCCTTCCTTGTGCCCTGTAAATGTGAGAGAGGCATCCTGCTGTTCCCTCCACATGGGCAGTCACTAGCCTAAACAGCCTCATTTACATACTGTACACACTGCACGTATGTGTGTGTTTGTGTGTGGGTGTGCGTGTGTGTGTGTGTTTGTTTGTCCCAATTCTCATTCTCTTCTGATACTTTATTGAGAGGTCCATGTTGCTAATGACGCTGATGTGGATGCTGGTTGGCTGGCTGAACGCTCAGCCTGTTAGTAATCACTTAGCCTGACGCTGCTATGCTCATGCATGGAGAGATCAGGGCCAGCCAATGAACATTAGGCATCACACACTTACACACGCACACGCACACGCACACACACACACACACACTTGTGGAATTGACATTCCTCACTATTACGGATGGAATACCAAAACTCCATTCTGTCCTCTGTGTGTGTGTGTGTGTCTCAGAAATTGAAATCCGCTGTGCTTGTGTCTGTCCTCCAGATTTACTGTCAGACACACCCAGGAAGAGGAAGCCATTCATCCTTAAAGAGAGCAGTGATCATGATTGACTGTGATGAGGACTGCTATATTTGATACTTCTGCGTTGCCTGTTACTTTTTTGGTGTGTATTTGTGTATGTTTTTCTGCATGTGTGTGTGTGTGTGCCTTTCTTACTTTGTGGGTGTGTGTGTGTGGGGGGGATATTTATGTGTGTATGTGTGTGTGTGTGTGTGTGAAGGAAGGTTTCTTTCGGTGTGTCTGTGTGTGTGTGTGTGTTTGTGATATTTAAATTGGATGAAACTGTGGAACTCATTAATTCTGTTTTTGGAAAGGCCCAGATGTAGCGGATATGTGCTGTGCTGACTTAAAGCCAAAATGTAGCAGCCCCTTAACCATCAGAAAACAAGATGCTAAACTGTCTCCGGTTGCATAGCAACCTTACCGATGCTCAAGCTTGGCTCCGGCGTTTTATTTACATTCACATGAATATACAAATCGGTTAGGATCTGGGAACTGCCTTGTGGCTCCTATATACCTCCTATATAAATATTGACAGCTGCTCATGTAAACATCAACACAAGCCTTTACAGCTGCGCTGTATGTGAGAGACATTGAGGTCTCTGTCCTGTTGACATGTTTGCTGTGGTCTTAGACCCATGTGATGTCTTGGGGAGAACATGCTGTAGACAAACACACCAGTATGCACGCCTTCCTGCCCAGGTGGGGGCTGGGAGATGTAGTTCAGGTGAGCCAACAGCCCATGCAACCTCCGATGCAAGTGATCTATGAAGAGCAACGCAAGCTCTTTGGGATGTGGATGGGAAACTCTGGGCCTGAGAAGTAAATGATGGGTGTGTATTCGCATGTGAATTGAGAATTTAGATCTGTGCAGATTGTTAAACGAACCCCAAAGTTACTTTGCATCAAAGTGGAGGGCTCTTGTGAACTCAGTCACACAGACTGTAAGGGTACAAAGCACATTTCTGGTATTCAAAAACTTTCTGTTTGTACCTCGCCCACCTCCCAAACACCTCAGCCTACACACACTCACAAACAAATAGACACACTTATGCCAACAAGATGGGATTCTTCCAAAGATACGCTAATCGTATCTCCCTTAACCGCTACTGGAAGAACAACCACAACCCGTTTAATTCCAGGTCTCCTCCCACACAGAATAAATGGTCAGTAATCAGCATTGAAAATTCAAATGTTCCTCTAATACGTTCCATGCACTTCCATGCTCAGAGAGCAATAATTCACCATTTATGTGCAAATGGACCCCGTCAGTCTCCCTGTTCGGGAGGAATAGATGAGAGGAAGAGAAGAATAGAAAGGAGAGGGGAAGGAAATGATTTCAATGAAAAGGAGAATTGGGACGTGAATAGCTGTTCCGTGGCCCGGTAGATAGATGCGCTCCTTTCGTCTCTTCAACATTAGCATGCCAAGGACGGGTTCATTTAGACCTTAGCGTATTCATGGCTGTTTTCAACACACAGGTTGTACCACTCAACATTTGCATTAGAACGTAATTTGTTTTCTAGCACCTCATGATATCTCCAGAGAGAAAGAGTGATAAAGATAGAACGAAAGAGGTAGGTGTGTCTGTATGAGACTGAGAGAGAGCGAGAGATAAGGAGAGAGAGAGGGATGGAAAGAGAGAGAGAGAAAAGGTAGAGAGCTAGAGATAACTAGAGAGGGAGGGATGGAGAGATGAAGGAAGAGACAGAAAAATAGAGATATATCTGTATCTCCCTTTTGCTCTCTCTCTCCCTTATTCTGTCTACCTATCTTTCTCCTTCAATCTCTTTTCCTATCTATCTCTCTCTCCCTATCTATCTCTCTCCCTCTTTCTCCCTCGCTCTTTTCTCTCTCTCCCTATCTCTCTCTTTCTCGGTCTCTCTGTAGCTGTGCACAGAGCTGTACGCATGGAAAGGCTATCATACAAAGACTTCAACTGGATGAGAGATTTTGTAAGCATCTAAATCGTGAATGCACCGATGCACGACAGTGTTTTGGAGGCTAAGCGTGACGGACAGGATGTCATCTTCCCTAAAGTGCCACAGATCCACCACTGTAGCCCGCCGAACCAGTGTTGGGCGTCTTCAGCAATGGAGCCTTACCAGATCTAGTCAAAGCATGTTACAACCCAGACACCCAACCACTGTCACAGCTACGTAAACTCCTGGCAAGTCAGGAACCAAGCAATATTTCTAGCTTAACTACCAGAAAAGATTTAGTGCTTGGTGTTTAGAGTGCTTGGGGAGTGCTTGTTTTATGATGAAGGGTTTTTGTTGCAAGGGGTCAGCCCACTTCTTTTACAGTTAGGTCGTAACTGTCTTTACTTTCAAGTGTTTCTTTCAACTGTGATGCAAATCAAACATACTTTTTATAACTTTCAACTGTGACAAAAATCAAACAAACTTCAGTTACTTTCACTTGAGACCCAAATAAAATGCACCTCTACTGAAATAATGTTCCACTGTGATACAAATATCTCTGTGTGTGTCTCTCTCTCTCTTTATATACAATCATACCACTCTCTCCGGTCTCTTAAGTGTCAATTAGGAGAACCTTACCACATGTGGATTTCACTTACACAGAGGCCTGACTCATACACAAGCACACAGACATACAGACACACACACAAACACACACACACACACACACTGTCATGATTGGATACCTGCACACTCCAACTGGGTCATCATTTGGGCTATCAGACCATTTACTAGCCCACTTCAGCTCTGATAGAGAGAGCCCTTCACCTTTGACTACTGTCAATTAACTGACCACACCATACCATACCATTATCCTAACCTGTGGATGCAAAACAGAGCGAGAGAGAGAAAGAGAGAGAGTAGAGAGAGAGAGAGAGAGAGATACTGTCGGAAGACGAGAAAGGAAGCCACAGAGTGAGAGAGCATTAGAGGAGGAGATATGGAGCATTGTTGCTAAGCTACATTAGATTTGCGTCATGCAACTCTTAGGCACATCTGGGCTTGACTGGTTAGCATCCATGCCTGCCCCCAAGGGTTTGAAATGAACGTATTTTATTGTCACATCAAGCATGTTAGTCTGTTTTTATACTAATGTTAATATCAGTCATCAATGGCCAGCTTGTGAGATAAGCACAGTCATTTAAGATCATTATTCATTTTAGGTAGGCTGTTTATTGAAGACGCCGTGTAAAATATTCCCTCTGCTTCACTAATTATTTTCACACTAACCTGTAAGCCCGCAGAGCTTGCGTGGGAGTGTGTGTGAGAGAGGGAGAGACACCAAACCAGCTCAGCTCTCCATCCATTAGGGAGTGCATGTGTTTGTGGGGCCTAATGAGCCTCTCTAGGCTCAGTATTAAAGGTGTAATGATACACACACATGCTGTTGCTCTTTTGGGGTGTGTGTGTGTGTGTGTGAGTATTTTCTGTGTGTGCATGCATGTGTGTGTATGTGTGTATGGTGCTGTGTATGCAAACAGGCTATAGAGAAGAGATGACGTGGTACGAAATGCTAACTGTAGATTACATAATTCAAACTACCCCGCTTGTTCAGACAAATGGAAAAGAGAGTGTGGCTCTTTCTCCCCTCCTCCTTTGGCTTCAGGAACAGCAGGGGCGCTTTATCCGTGGATTTAAAGGTGCCCGGGAAAGGAGCAGAGAGAGGAGGAGAGAAGGAGG
>NC_085029.1:9315129-9330129 GCF_963692335.1 Osmerus eperlanus | reverse complement strand
CAGAGATGTAATAAACGTGTCGGGGAGGAAGGAGGGACAGAGGAGGGCGGAGGTAAAGAGATAATGCTCTTCTCCTCTCTCGCCACCATTCTCTGCCTCTCTCCCTCCCTCTCTCTTGTTTTTTCTCCTCCCTCTCTCTCTCCCTCTCTCTCTCTTTTCACTCTCCCTGTCGCGTTCCGTGCAGGACTATTACTTTGTGGCGGTCGGTCGGGTGTTAAGGGAGCCGTCTCCTGTTCCTGCAGCTTGTTTTCAGGTGTATGGCAGGGCGTAAAGTGAGAGGCCTGAACCCTTCCTGATCGATTTCTAGAAGAATTTTTTTCATACAGGGTTTCGACTGGGGCCGAGAGGAATGATGTGTTGAAATGGGGTCGGGTTCATTTGGATCTCTCTCAGACTCAATATCGTACCGGTCTCCTCTTTACCTTTTTAAAACGTTTTTTACATGATTTGGTCTGACTTTAATGAAGTGCTGCGAGCTGTGGCTTGGAGGAATGCACTCTCTCTCTATCGTGCTCTCTCTCTTTTAACTCTTTAAATCTTTCCCTTTCAATCTCTCTTTTCTTTTCTCTTTTAATCTGTCTTTTCGTTCGCTTTACCTCTACATCTCTCTCTTTAGCTCTCTCTCTCTCTCTCTCTCGTCTCTCGTTCTCTCTCTCTCTCTCTCTCTCTCTCTCTCTCTCTCTCTCTCTCCTCTCTCTCTCTCTCTCTCTCTCTCCTCTCTCTCTCTCTCTCTCTCTCTCTCTCTCTCTCTCTGTCTCTCTCTCTCTCTGGGTCAGTCACACAGTGTTCCATCAGATCTTTACTTGGAGTTGCTCCAGGGCTGTAAGTGCTCCACGCCAGGTATCAGCCAACCAGGTCAGCTGTGTTTCGAACTGAAATTCTCTTCTTTGTCTTTGGCTGTTAAGCGTAGAGAGAGCTTACGAATAAATGATCCTGCATTCACTTTTCACTTTTATCTTCACTTTCCACCTTTCCTTCCTCTCTTCCCTCCTCTCTCCTCCTTCTCCTTTCTTTTCTCAGATACCATCAAACACTGTGGTGTTTTCAGAAGCTACTGTCGATGTCTCTTCTAGTCATTAAGCCTTTCCATTTTGCTTTCCTCTTCTCATATCATCCTTTCCTTCTGTCTATCCCTCCCTCCCCCCTCCCTCCATCCATCACTTTATTATCGCCCCAGACTCATGTCTGTTTTGACTAATCCTCTTCCCTCATGTAAACCCTTCCTCCCATCTCTCTCTGAGAGTCTGTGTTGTGATCTCTCATTCCAGGACTGCTCCTCTGCCGCCCTGGCTTAATGCCTTCAGACTGGTGGTCTAATACCCCCCTCCCTCCCTCCCTCCCTCCCTCCCTCCCTCCCTCCCTCCCTCTCAACCTCTCCCAGTCCCTTTCCCAGTCCCTTTCCTCTCCCTCTCTCCCTCCCCTCCCTCCCTCCCTCCCTCCCTCCCCTCCCTCCCTCCCTCCCTCCTCCCTCCCTCCCTCCTCCTCCCTCCCGCCCTCTCAACCTCTCCCAGTCCCTTTCCCAGTCCCTTTCCCTCTCCTCTCTCCCTCCCTCCCTCCCTCCCTCCCTCCCTCTTCCTCCACTCTCCCCTCCTCCCTCCCTCTCCCCCTCTCCCCCTGTCCTCCCGTCCCCTCCCCCTCTCCCCTCCCCCCAATCCCCCACCCCCTCCTCTCCCCCTGCCGCACGCTGCGCCGCAGAACACCCCTGCTGTCGTGCTGTCTTCCTCTCTGACCGCCTGGCTGCACCTCTGCCGGACTGAAAGAGTATGTTGTGTGGTTTCTCTCCGCAGACGGGAAGGTGGAGGTGACGAAGGAGAGCATGAAGCTGTGCACCATGGGCCCAGGGAAGGTGTTCGGAGAGCTGGCCATCCTCTACAACTGCACCCGCACTGCCACCGTCAAGAGTGAGTGCTTCACATTGAATCCGGTTTAATCCGGTTTAGTCCGGGTTTATTCTTATCTGGTCTGGATCTGTTTGGTCCAGTTTAGTCTGGTTTGTTATGGTCTAGTCTGGTCTAATCTGGCTTTGTCTGGTCCAATTTAACTACCCCTTCCCCACTAATGCACCAGGAGTTTCCCTGTAAATCTGATCTGAGGCGAGTGTCTGGTCTAGTCCAGTCAGAGCTGACCAGCGTCTCTGTGTCCTTGAAGCACCAGTGGTGTACATTTCCCCACGGTCAGATGGTTCACCTGCGTCACCTCCATCACCTGCTTCTAACAGTCTGGGTGCTCTCCACCCACTCTCCACCCACTCTCCGCCTTCTTCTCTCTTTTCACAAACTCTCCTCTCTCTCCACCCTCCACTCTCCCTCTCCTTCCACTCCTACCTCTTCAACCTCCACTCTCTCCTGTCTCCACCCTCTCAGCACAGGACTGACTCCAAACAGGGTCACACTGAAAATGCGATAATAAACGTGGACCGCTGGCACACGCACCTGGGCTCACCACACCACATCCACACACACACACACACACACACACACACACACACACACACACACACAAGAGAGAAGAATAGGGAGACCAGACACACACACACACACAAGGGATAAGAACAGGGAGACCAAGGACATACACACAGGGCAGAAGAACACACACACACCTGGAAGAACACCCCCCCCCCCCACCCACCCCCCTCCTGTCTGCTGCAGCTGGTCCATCACCAGGGGTCGTCTCTGATAGAGTCTCCGTTCATAAACAGGGCCTTCGTGTTACGGCAATCTCCCCTGACATAAATAAGGAGCCCCGACCCGGAGAGAAGCTGGTGTTGCATGTTTATGTCTGTGGCGCTGCAGGACCAGCTGTGCCCGGCCCGAGCGCCACGCCAGCAGCCGCTCTCGACGAGGAATCTGATTAGGACGCTTCGTATGCGTCCTCCTCTCCATTTGTTTTTCATCTATCACATAGAGTTTTCCGGGAAAGAGCTCGAAGCTCGGGTCGTGCGCCTCCCACTCCGTCACGGCCCCCCCCCCCTTTTCAAAACGAGGCAGCGCGTGCCAGGCACGCACGGACGTGCACTCGTACGTGTTCTGGACCAGCGCGCACGGAAACGGGTGCGCACGTTTCTCTTCGTGTTTGAGTGCGTACTCAGAACTCACAGCGATGCAGTGATAGACACGTTTTACAGTTATGAAATTCATGTGTGTGTGTGCGTGTGCGTGTGTGTGAGTGTGTGGATGCGTGCCCCTGTCCATCCGGTATGTGTGTGTTTGAAGATACTCATGCTTTTATAGAAGCTCAGGCACATTATAAGCCTGTGTTGGTTTCTGCTGTGATGGAGCTGTCAGCAGAGACACATGATGTTGACAAGCAGAGGAGGGAGGGATGGAGAGGAATGGAGGGATGGAGAGAGGAATGGAGGGTTTGAAAGCACACACACACTCACCCTAATATCCCACTGTCTCCCTGTTCCTCTTTATGTGAATTACACCTTCTCTCTCTTCCCCTTATTGTCTATCCCTCTTATCTCTCTATCCCTCCATCCCTCCCGCTCTCACACCCTCTATCATCCATTGGAGGTGTTTCATCACATCTTAATATGAGGACTGTGTGTTCAAAACTCAGGAGGTTTACCTCTATATATGAACAGATGAGGAGCTGCTGGACATAACTGCTCTCTCTATTTCCTCTCCTCTCTCTCTCTCCTCTCTCTTCCTCTCTTCTCCCCCCACTTGGTCTCTCTCTCTTTCCTCTCCACCTCTCATTTCCTTCCCCTCCACCCCCTCTCCATACTCTTTCTCTCTCCCACCTCTCTCTCTCTCTCTCTCTCTCTCTCTCTCTTTCTCTCTCCTTCTCTTTCTCCCCCTCTCTTCCTCTCTCTCTCTCTCTCTCTCTCTCTCTATCCCTCGCTCCCTCCCTATCCATCTTTCAGGTTTCCTACTCTCTCTTTCTAACACCCCTTTGTCGTTTCTCCTACAAGACTCATTAGTGAGTATTATGGGCTGTGTTTAGGAGGGGCGCGGTACAGTCCCCTGTATGCCCCTCCACTCAGGTGTCGTAGGCCGAACGGATGCCTGTTGCCATAGAAACGCCACCCTGACTATTTGTGCAGGATCCCGGGGGAACAGTTGGATTGGGCCCCCATATGCCAGTGTTGCCCTCCACAAAGACCGGGACCAGCCAATCATACGGTTTCATTAAAGCTCTCCATTCCTGCCCACCTGTGACGGCCCCAGCGGGAGGCTTTTCCTTCCAGCTTCTGGTCTCAGATCAGAGATTCATTTACAACTGGGACCATCAACTGACCCCAGACCAGCACATAGACCTATGTGTGTGTGTATGTGTGTTGAGGGAGGAAGGGTCGAGGTAACATAGGGTAATAGGGAGGTTAACAAAAGGGTATGAGAAGTAATTGAGTGTGGCGCGCTCTGTCTCTGTCTCTGTCTCTCTCTCTCTCTCTCTCTCTCTCTCTCTCTCTCTCTCTCTCTCTCTCTCTCTCTCTCAAATTATATCTCTCCTGATGATACCAAGCAGCTGGAATGGGTTTTCTAAAACTGTTTCTAATGTGTGTGTACTCTGCCTGCATCTGTGTATGCAAGTGTGTTTGTGCCTGTGTGTTTGTGTGTGTGTGTGTTGGTGTCTGCAGCCAGGTGACACATCAGTAAAAGATTGTCATTTTCAATGTGACTGGTTAAGTTAAAAAAATCCTGTCTTCCCCTTCTCCTCCTCCTCCTTTCCTCCCCCTCTCCTCCTCCACCTCTCCTCCTCCTCCTTTCCTCCTCCCCCTCTCCTTCTCCACCTCTCCTCCTCCTCCTTTCCTCCTCCCCCTCTCCTCCTCCACCTATCCTCCTCCTCCTTTCCTCCTCCCCCTTTCCTCCTCCCCCTCTCCTCCTCCACCTCTCCTCCTCCTCTTCTCTCCAAGTGCTGGTAGAAATGGTGCTTCTGGGTAGGAAACTGTTTTTGTGTTGTTGCCATGGTTTACTTGCTCCTTACTGGATGGTTGGTTCTGCAGGAGATAACTGTAGAATGCAGGAACAGTGTGGAGGAGTGAATCATCAGGTTTCTGAATGGAGGGAATTGTGTGGTTTCTGAATGAAGGAGTGAATCGTGTGGTTTCAGAATGAATGAGTAAATTCGATTTTGGACTTGAACGAGTGGCTGGAGAAATAATTGAATTATTGGAATACCAAACACAGGCCTACTTTCAGAAATTGCCAATAATCTTTCTACAACAAACACCCCAATAAATGTGTTTAACCCTTGACCTTTCCACTCCTGCCCTTCACCTCTCTCCCGTGCCACCTCTCCGATGTCTTCTTTACTAATTCCCTCATTCCCCTTCCTTCCTTTTCTTTCCTCTCTCTGTCCCTGTTTCTACTAGTGTAGGAAGACTTTGAGTCTGCTGACAGGCAGATCATTCTGGAACGAGCCCCCTCAATATGAAGCGTCAGCGAAGACACGACCTAGACTAATTGGTTCTGTCCTACTATTATCTCAAGCCTCCACCCCCCCCCCTCCCCCTTTGTGAATTCCTCAGGTGGCATTTCCTGTCTCCAAGGTTACTACCATCCAGATGTCGTTCTGAGTTTATGGTGCTGCTCTCCTTCTCTCCTTTCCTGTCTATTTATCTCTCCTCTCTTCTCCTCTCCTCTCCTCTCTTCTCTTCTTTTCTCTTTTCTTCTCTTCTCTTCTCTTCTCTTCTCCTCTCATCTCCTCTCATCTCCTCTCTTCTCCCAGCCTTCAAAGATGTGCAAGAGGAGGGATATAAGGTGCCTAACATCAAATAGGCGGAGGGCAGCAATGTTCATTTTAAACAGAGGAAGCGTTGGAGGTTGCATTCTAAAACTCCCAGACCCAGGGCCTCAGCTGCATGGCAACGAGTCATAAACCTCCAGCCATCTGCCTGAAGTGAGTCCATGCCCATATAACCTTGTGGGGCCCAGCATAGCCTTGTCCTGCATGCCTTACAAGGCTGATAATCACTGGACCCCAGCCTGTATCTCTCACACACACACCCTGCTCTGCCCAGCGCCGTCACTACCATTGACCCACACATCACAGGATGTTTGTGTGTGTGGGTGGTTGGTTGGGATTATACATGCACACACACACACTCATTTTCTGCTGCCTGGGTTGTGGTTGTACCCACATGCCCACTTACTGGCAGGCTGACTGACTGACTGACTGGCTGACTGGCTGACTGGCTGACTGACTGTCTGCTTTAAAGACGCATTCTGTATTACTAGTAGTAAACAGAACGTGCTTGTTCACTTTGTAGCGTGTTTTTTACAAGAACATGTTGTGTTTTTTTTTTTTTACACCCCGAGGCAATTTAATTACTCTCTAATGAAGTCAAACAAATCAAACCGAAACCTCAGGCAGCCGTGATTGAAATGACTGAGGAAATGTCTTTCCAGATGACGTGGTGCATTTGATTCGATTGCCAGATGCTGCCTTCGCAGCCCTCGTAGGTCCCGCAAAGATTACAGTGTATGTAGAGAGAGAGACAATTAAACAAGTTGAGTCACAAACACATTAGCTGGTCATGAGCTCATTATCAGGTAACCTATCCGAACAGGTGGATGCAGCTTCCTGATGTCTTAATAGTAACCCATAGGAAGAGAGAGACTAGACCAAAATGCACCAATCACACACTAAGCCCCACCACACACTACCAGCCCCACCCCTCCCTAGTAGGCAACACCCCACTTTCTCTAATGGGAGTGTCCAGCTAGATTAATCTATGGATCTAGTAATTTATGACTCGATCTAGTGTGCTATGGTGACCTAGAAACAAGCTACGGTGCTTTTCAATTTCACCTACAACAGGAATGACTTAGCTTAATGAATAATTTTGTTGGTCGTGGGAGCACCAGATACCTGCAGGGAGCTCTGCAGGTATCTGGTAGCTGCTCTTCAGGAAGGTAGATGATGTGATGCATCAACAATACAGGAACAGGAGGAGATAACTGCCAGGTGGACTATTATGGGATGGATCACAGCCTCAAACAGCCTCCACCTCCTCCAGACTGACAGTTTGACAGGTGTGTGTTTGTGTGTGTCTTAGAATGTGCGTATGTGTCTTTTTTGCATGCTTGTGTCTACGCCTTGCTCGTGTAAATGTTTGTACGTGTGTGTGTGTGTGTGTGCGTGTGTGTGTGCGTGTGTGTGTGCGTTACTTGTGAAGTGTGTGTTGGTGGTATAGTGTCAGTCTACCAGGCTCCAGCAACTCCAGCTCTCCTGACTCTGAAGCATCAACTAAGAGCAGCAGGAGAGAGGTGACTCAGTTATATAAATGTTAATCTTTTGGCTTCCAGACAGCATTCATAGCATTTGCCGGAGACATTAGGCCGGGCATGGAAATGAGTCAAAAGAAACAATAAAGGTTGTCCTTTTTTTCCAGTCGAGAAAACAGCATTAGTCACAAATGAGCCAAACATTTTTAGAGAGCATTGATCTAAGGAGAAGACGGAGTACCAGAGGATTTGTGTGTGTTTGTGTGTGTGTGTTCGTGGGTGTTTGTGTGTGTATGGGTGTTTGTGTGCGTGTGTGTTTGTGTGTTTGTGTGTTCGTGGGTGTTTGTGTGTGTTCGTGGGTGTTTGTGTGTGTATGGGTGTTTGTGTGCGTGTGTGTTTTTGTGTGTGTGTGTTTGTGTGTGTTTGTGTGTGTGTGTGTTTGTGTGTTTGTGTGTTCGTGGGTGTTTGTGTGTGTGTGTGTTTGTGTGTGTGTGTGTTCGTGGGTGTTTGTGTGTGTGTGTGTTTGTGTGTGTGTGTGTATGGGTGTTTGTGTGCGTGTGTCATATACGTGTGTGGGTGTGTCATATTGGCTCTGCATCGAACTGATCCCAAACTAATTGCCGGTCAGATGTCTGGATCTGATGGAGGAAGCAGAGGGATTATCATGTATGTCTCTTTCTTCATTTTTGGAACCCTGTGTATGTGTGCGTGTGTATTTGTGAAATGTATTTATTTCTGTGTGTGTTTCATGAGAGGAGTGCTAATATTTTCCCGCTGATTTCCAAGAAGAACTCCTCAGAGAACAATGACATCATTGGAATTCAGCCCATGTCCTCAAGGTCACATAGGTGACTGTTTAAGAGACCGCCCCCTTCATTTCAGACACCACCAATCAGAGCATTTGACCCCTCGGCGACCTCTGCTTGCATGAATGAGTCCAATCACATCAACCCCTCACCGTTTCTCTGTTCCGCCCACTCCCTCAGGTTTTAGAATAGTCATGGAGAATTCTAATAGACGGATGGAGAGAGGAGTTGAAAGAGAGAGGAGGGTAGAGAGAGGAGCATAGATGGAGGAATAGGTAGAGAGGAGGGTGGTTAGAAGAGGATAGAGAGAGGAAGATAGAGAGGAGGGTGGTTAGAGGAGGATAGAGAGAGGAAGATAGAGAGGAGGATGGTTAGAGGAGGAGGATAGAGAAAGGAAGATAGAGAGGAGGGTAGATTGAAGGAGTTTTGAGGGCCCTGGTTTTCGATGTCCTCAGCCAACAGCTAGTTCACTGTTACTGACCCCCCACCCCGGCACACACACACACACACATGTACTACAGTCATCAGGCTTCAAAGATAAATCGATAAATCGAGCAAGGGGGTTGGTTGAGTACCTATGTTCTATGGAGTCTGGGTGAGTTATGAATAATAGATGGTTCCCCCTCTACCCTCGCCCTTTCCCTGGGTCTAGCTCACCCTGAAGAGGCCAGGGGGTCGGGTCCTTGTGGACGTAGCGTACGTCCACATCTGCTTGACCTCTGTTCTCTCTACAGAGCACAGGGTACCTGCTTGTGTTGCTAGGGACAACCACGATCTTCTACAGGCCTGGGTGATTTGACTGTGAGAAACCCAACCAGGTGCGTCTGTTCATCCACTTCCTGTTGACGTTTACCTGACTGACATTCTCTGTCTCGATGAGGATATAGGGCTCGTCTTGCATTCTACTTAGCCTCCGTTTTACTCATTATCCTCATTACTCTGTGTAGAACGGGCTTTTGGTGTGTGACACAGGTTTGATTACTGTTTGGTACTTTAATGGGCATCTGTCACTCTCCCCCCCCCCCCCCCCCCAGACAGGGGAGTCCTTGGAACAGGTTATGATTGCTATTAGCATGGAGGAAGGCAAAATAATAAGCATAAGAAAGATAAATAAATAAAAAATCATATTTCAATTAGTTGCCATAGTGACACTGACACAGGCTGTTAGCTTGGTGTAAAAGGGTTTCGGAAAACCCCAGTGACAAGTGGTGGCACACACACATGCACACACAAATGCACAGACACACACGCACAAACACACACACACTTACGGATTCCTCTTCACAGAATAGTAACCTTCTCAGCCTTGAAGGTAATATAAGACTTCTCGCTAGCTGATGAATGGTTTTAAGTTATTAACATGCACACCTATACACGTGCACACACACACACACACTTGCACATATCCACACACTCGTTATTTTTATCTCTAACAAGCCCTCTCTTAAGGACGCACACACACACACAAACACACACACACACAAACCATTAGGTGATTATCTCCTCTGGCTTGGGTGCCAGTCCACAGGCAGGATAACTGTGTTTCCTCACAGCTCGGACCTCACAGACACAAGAAAAGCTGTGACATGGTTCAGAATGAGGCAGAGGGGGTGGATAGAGGGGTGTGTGTGTGAGAGAGAGAGTGTGCGTGTGCGTAAGACAGTGTGACCATGAGAGAAAGGGAGGAAGGGAAGGTAACAGCGGTTTGGTGTGAGACGTAGTGAAGGTGAATAATTAGTCGTGGGGTTGTGTCGATGGAGCTGTGTGATGAAATTCGAAAGTAGCCACTCAACCAAAGACAGGAGAGAAAGAGAGGTGAGAGGAGAGGAAGGTGCAGGAGAGAGGGAAGGAGGTTACATTACATGTACTGATACTGTGCGAGCATGTGTGCGAGTGGTGGAGAGAGAAAGCGAAAGATAATAGGTGGAGAGTCAAGGGACAGATGGAGGAAGAGAGAGGAAGAAAGACAAATAAATCAGAGAAAAGGAGATTGAGGAGAGACGAGAGGGAGAGAGAGGGAGAGAGAGAGGAATAGAGAAGGAAAAAAGGAGGGTGGGAGATTGGAGAGAGAGTGGGAGAATTTGTAACAGCCTGTATTTTTTTCCATTGCGCGGGTTTGGGGTTACCTGGTAACCAAAAGCTTTGATCTACAGAATACCCTGCAATTATAATAAGCAACATCATTCTGACAGCTGTGGTCGAGTGCTCCCCGTCTGTCTGTCTGTTTAGCTGCCTGCATGTCTACCTGCCTGTCTACCTGTCTGTTTGCCTGTCTGTCTTTCTGTCTGTCTGTCTGCCTTCCTGTCTGTCTACTTGTGTGTTTATCTGCCAGCCGGCCTGTCTCTCTGTTTATCTCTGCCTGTCTCTATTTCTCTCTGTCTCTGTCTGTACATCTGTGTCTGCAGTTGGAGAGATTTGACCCTGGTGACTCTGGTTGAACCAGTACATAGTGGTTCTAGACCCACCCAGACTCTGTTAGAAAGGGCACATCCTGGTTCTAGACTCCGGGCTCCCCTCAGTGGACCAAACTGAGCTAGTTTCAAGGCGCTAACGCCAGAACGCCAGTCTTTCTGTACGCTCACAGATAGTCGTCCTCAAAGGCCTCTTTCTTCAAAGACAGAACCGATTTCAGTCATGACAGCTAAAGCTCAGCGAGTTGTCTCCGCTCCCCCCCCCACGCCACCCCCCTTATGCAAACATTAATTAACACAGATAGCGACGGTGACTGCGTTTCCGCCTGTCGCGTCGGATGAGCGTCCGGCTACGCCGCCTCTCAGGAGGCGTCTGGATTAGGAGTTTTTTCCGGCGCGTCACAGCTCACCTGAAAGTGGCTCCAACGTCTCCCGTCTTCACAATTCGATGAGGGCCCATTCCCTCCCCTAGAAATAGTGCCGATCTGCTGCAGGGCTGCAGCACGGAGGAGGCTCGCAGGTGTAACCCCTCCCCGGCCCCAGACTGTCGGGGAGGACAGACAGACCCTAATTGGTGTCGGAGTTGCCAGTCGGGGCTCAGCTTGAGCTTAGATGCTGTGTGGGAAAATCTGTAGGATGACACACACACACTCACTCACATGAATGCACATAGCACCCATGGACAGGTGACAGGCACACACACACACTCCCAATCATACACGCACGGTTTTGGGCACGCACAAACACACCGGCACACGTGAGTGCACACGGCACCATGCGCACACGCACACCAAGGACACATTCTTGTAGATGCAAGAAGGTTTCCAGGTTTTATGGAACTCCTGCTAATTAGTTTCTAGCCACCTCAAGACTAATGATTAAAAGAGGCAGTACATCATCTGCACTGATTCACACACACATGTACACACTCTCTCTCACACACACACACACACACACACACACACACACACATGTACACACACTCTCTCACACACACTCTCATTATTCTCCTGCCATGCCTAGGAACCAGGCAGGTATGATATCTCTGCCAGGTGGTTTGTTCAGTAACCACCATTAATCTCTGGCCAACAAAGATTAAACCCCTTTGCAGACTTTAAGACAGGAAAGATACATCAGAGGCCCAGGTGACTTTCCTAGCGCAGGAAGCGCAGTCCTAGCGCCTCAGGGAAAGACCAGCAACTTACTTACTGTGACCGACTCCTTCACTTTGGGTTTGTTTCTTTTAGCATAGCATCCCCTGCCCGGTGACCTTTTCAGCAGACTGGAAGCCAGCTTTGACACAACGTATCCCTCTGACTCTCACACCTGTCATAGCACATTCCTGTGAGAGGCATGTAGAGATGACTGAGCTGCTTCAGGTGAGCTGGGATTTGTAGTTCTTTTTTAAGCTACCGTTTGCCCCTGTAGTCCGACGCTGCCCTTGCTCGGTCCTGGGAGAGTTTCTTGACAAGGTGGATGCTCTTCTGGCCTTCGGATGTACAGTATCTCCATGATCCTCGCCCCCCCCCCCCCTGCCCTCTCTATCTCTCTCTCTCCCTCTCTATCGCTCTTTCAGCTTGACGGATTCCATACATCAGAGTCCTTGACAGGTTCCATTCATCAATGTCCCTGACATTCCAGGATTCCGTAGATTATGACAACCATTCTAGTGAGACAGACGGACATATCTGTTGAATTATGTGAAGATTTGATTGGTCGAAATCATTTAGCCTTGAGTTTTCGCGTTTTCTTGACGGCGACTTAAGACCAGCTTTATCCAAATGAACATTTCATGATGGATGGTGAAATTAACGCAATGTTGGCTTTTACTGTAAGTAGATTCACATCTAAATCAATAGTTGTCATTGTCAAATTGGGTGATAGCTCGTTTTTTTAACACTTGTTTGTGGGTTATGTCGCCATAGGTAGGTGATGATCTCCATGCGTTCTAGAATGTTTACAAGGCCTCATGAAATCTAAACCTCCATATAGTGACGATATTGTTGTCTCAGCCTTGATGTATTCACCCCCCAGGACCACCACAGAGCCTATTCCTGGCCTTCAAATCTCCCTCGCTGCTTTGAGATTCTCTCTTAACAGGAAGCAGCTTTATTCCTCATATTCTAGGGAGTTGCTGTTGTTGTTTTTTTTGTTGTTGTTTTTTGTTGGAGTTTAGTGTTTACCTCACACACACACACTGGGGCAAACACTCACCCACACACGGGGCAACACACACACACACACACACCCTGAAGGAAAGCTCTCTGTGGTCTCTCACCTACCTAGTGACATGCCACCTGGAAACTTAAGAAGCCCTCCCTGCTAGTCCTTCTGTCTCAATGCAATATTGACCTCCTTATAATCAAAGTCTCTCTTTCCTGCTTCTTCCTCCTCCCCTTATTACCACCATTGTTATTATAATTGGATTGTTGCTTTGGCAATATTTACTAATATATTTCATGCACATAAAGCCTTTTCTGAATTGAACTGATACAGACACATAAGGGGGAGAGAGAGAGAGAGAGAGAGTATGTTTAGGAATAATTGGTTTGACACAGCTGAAATGTGTACTCCAGAGAAATACCTTATCACAGCTTCCTGTCGCCAGATGAATAGAATTAACAGCTAGTGGAACCTTCCTTCCTTAATGCTGTCCTTCACAATATGGATGACGGACATGCTGCGGGATCAACCTCTCTCTCTCTCTCTCTCTCTCTCTCTCTCTCTCTCTCTCTCTCTCTCTCTCTCTCTCTCTCTCTCTCTCCTCTCTCTCTCTCACTCTCTCTCTCTCTCTCTCTCTCTCCTCTCTCTCTCTCTCTCTCTCTCTCTCTCTCTCTCTCTCTCTCTCTCTCTCTCACTCTCTCTCTCTTCTCTCTCTCTCTCTCTCTCTCTCTCTCTCTCTCTCTCTCTCTCTCTCTCTCTCTCTCTCTCTCTCTCTCTCTCTCTCTCTATCTCTCTCTGTCTGTCTCTCTCTCTCTTTCGGTCTCTCTCTGCTCCTGTCTCTCTCCCACTTCTTTCTGTCCCATTCTCTGTTTCCGCCTCTCCGTCCCTCTTTCTGTCTCTGATGGTGTAGAATGTGTCTGGTTGATATAAAGTGGTTTCTAAAGCCACTGAATAGAATCTCGTCTGGCTTCAGACAGTGAGTTAGCCGGCTACGTGCTAACAGCAGCATGAGTCCAGCACCCCCCACAGGCTGGCTGCAGGGGTCCACTCCCAGCAGCAGGGTGGGGTCTATGGAGAGGGAGGCTGTTGGAGAGCCAAGTTAGGCCAGGACAACAGCGTAGAACGCTGACTCATGAATATTCATGACGAGGGGAGGACGATCCAAACAGCTTCGGAACAGGCGTCGGGGTTCAGCTGCGTTACCGTGGTTACCGACCTGTTAACAGGTGGAAGTGCTGTTTTGGATTGTGTGTTGACATTTATGATGAGATTTGGGGAGTGACCCCCACTGCCTGTCTGCCTTCCTGCATGCCTGCCTGCCTGCCTGCCTGCCTGTCTGTCTGTCTGTCTGTCTGCCTGTCTGCACCTCTGTCTGACACATAAACACACATGACTCTATCATCATCACATTCATTTCTCGTAATTTCAAGGATAAAAAAGTTTGAGGGACAAAATGAGAACAAGTGAGAAACATCCTTTGTTTGGTTTCAAACAGACTGAAACATGTATTATTTTCCAATCAGACTGAGGTCACAGGTTTGGTAATGAGTTTACACTGCAGCTGTGTGTCTAGCAAGCTCTCAGATGAGGACAAACAGAACACTGGCAAACTAACACACAGACACACAATCAGACAGAAAGGCAGGCAGGCGCACAGACAGACAGACAGACACAGACAGATTGTGTTAGTGTGCGTGCGTGTTGCTGTGTAGATGTGTGTTGCTGTGCATGTGTGCGTCATTGTGCACCCTTGTGTGTACACGCTCATACACACAAGCCCTGTCCCATCACAATGCTTCCTGTCACTCCAAGACAGAAACTCCCTGCAGCCTCGACAACCTCCATGCCAATCCACCCTTGACTCCCTCTCACATCCCCATCCCTCCCGTTGAAACAAGACTCAGGCTCAAGGTCACATCCTCGCCAGGGACACTGGTTATTATATTTGGTTTACATCGTCCTTGTTTCAATGAGCTAATCGCTTCTTCCTTGATCCTTCAGCTGAGCAGAGGCGAGAGCTGTGTTCTGCATGCTGATTGGCCAGGATCATTATGGCACTTGTCGCTGAGGTAGCTGTTTTGCCCAGTGGAGCTCAGGGTGAAAGCCTTAATTGAAATGGCCGATAAGACCCTCGCAGAGGCTAAATTGTTTTGACTAAATTGTCTGGCATTTGTCTTTCGGTGTGTGTGTGTCTGTACATGCGTGTGTGTGCTTTTGGTTGTGTGTGTACGTGTAGGTTTGTGGGTGTGTGTTTGCGTGTGTGTTCATGGGTGTGCGTGTGTGGGAGGAAGCTTTGTGTGTGTATTTGTGTGTGTGTGCGTGTGTGTATGTTTGATTGTTTTGTGTGCCTATTTTTGTGTCTGTGGGTGTGTGATAGTCTTGTGTGTGTATACGTGTTTGTGTGTCCCACACCTCATGAAGGTCTATTTATACCTCCTGCCATTTGAT
>NC_085029.1:9245736-9314929 GCF_963692335.1 Osmerus eperlanus | reverse complement strand
AGTGCCTTCCTGCAGCAGCATGTATCAGCTTCCATGCAGCCCAGGAGACTGGCAGTTGCACAGCACACTAGCAATCTTGACATCTGTCCCAGCAAAGGATCAATTTGGTTACATAAAAGCTTGACTATTTACCTCACCAAACCCCGTCCCTGAGTTGGAATGTGTGTGTATGTGTCTTGTGAGGTGTATGAAATCACCTTGAAACCTGCTCTTGGAATGGTAAGAATGATTGACAGCTGCTTTATGGCTCAAAGCTCCACTGATAAAACCTTTCCTGGTACAGGGCGCAAAGTGTGTGTGTTTGTGTGCTGGTGTGTGTAAGTGTGTGTGTGTGAGTGAGTGTGTCTGTGAGTGTGTGTGTGTGTGTGAGAGTGAGTGTGAGATGAGGGGAGGAGAAGAGGAGACATTATTGAAGACATAAGTGTTTGGTAGTAACAGTGAAGCCAAAGGTCCAAACAGCTTTGGTCTGTGGGGCTCGGTGCTTACTGAAGCCAGATACAACCATATACTCAGTCTGCTTCACAGAGTGCTCTGGTCTCACCTCGGATCTGTAACCAACTCTGTTTCTCTCACTTTCTCGACCCATCCCTCTCCTCTCTCTCTTGTTATTCCCTGCCCTCACTTTCTCTCTCTCTCTCTCTTTCTCTCTCTCTCTCTCTCTCTCTCTCTCTCTCTCTCTCTCTCTCTCTCTCTCTCTCTCTCTCTCTCTCTCTCTCTCTCTCTCTCTCTCTCTCTCTCTCTCTCTCTCTCTCTCCTCCTTACAGCGTGCCAACATTCCAGGGCCTGACGGAGGAGATTCTCAGTAAGCTGGCTGATGTTCTGGAGGAGGTGAGTATTGAGCAGGAATATCTGCTCAAACTGATAGTAGCACTCCTGGTCTCTCTCTATTGGTCTCTCTTTCCTTATCTCTTTCTCCTTGTCCATCTCTCCTTATCTCTCTCTCCTTATCTCTCTCTCCTTGTCTCTCTCTCTCTCTCCTGGTATTCTTCAGCTGGGTCTCTCTCTGCTGTTGTCTCACTGTTATCTAAGCAAATTGACTGTGTAATGATCACAGCAAAGTGGGCTAAGAGTGTTGGTCTGTATGTGTGCATGTGTGTCTGTCAGTCATTGGTATTCCCCATAGCACAGAGAATGTCCCTGCCCTGTACCAGTTAGGAAAATATGTTTTCATGCTGATTAAAGTCAAATCAGTAGTCAGTCAGGACAGGCAGGCATGTAGGTAAGCAGACAGCCAGGATATCTGAGCATGTCAAGCATACACAGAAGCATGCACCACCCTCAACCTTCTACCCCTCTCTCTCCCCCCACCCGCCCACGCCCCCCGCCCCTCCTCCCCCTCCTCCCTTCCTCCCCCTCTCTCTGCTTCTGTTCTGAGTTAAATGAGAGGAACCGACTATGTTCCGCTGGCTGACTGGGGCTCCCCCGGGCCCTGGTGAAGAATGCCCTGCCATGGGGGGATGGGTGTGTGTGTGTTTGTATGTGTGTGTGTAGAATTGTGTGTGTGTGCATGTGTGTTTGGATGTTTGTGTGAGGATTATGGCTCTGTTTGTGAACTGTGTGTGTGTGTGTGTAGAAATATGTGTGTGTAGGTGTGTGTGTGTGTGCGTAGGATTGTGTGTGTGCGTCTGTAGTATCTATAGCTCACTAGAGGGGGCTGACATCTGTTAGGTTAGTGTCAGTGGTGCTGTATGATCAAAGCAGGTGTTTGACATCGGATGAACAGACTCATCCACACACACACACACACACACACACACACACACACACACACACACACACACACACACACTCGCACACATACACTAACATACTATCACAAACACAATCACACACACCACACACAAACACACACTTCCTGTCACTGCCTATACAGGTAACTGTCTTTAGGACTAAACCCAGACAGTGGTTCAGACTCTCATCTCTTCGGCTAACCAAGTCAGACAGCAGCATTGCATGCTGCTGCTAGCTTTGCTTTCTGGAGAAGTAAAGACCTAATTTAATGCTGTCATGTCATTTGTTATGCCTTCAAGGACAACCTTTATCCAACTGCCTCTACTTTTGGTTCAGTACTTGTATGACTCTGTCGACATTGAAAAACACAAACTCTATTCCCTAATCTCATTCCCTGTTTTCAATGGGAGTGCTCCGCCAGGAGTTGGGCTTGTCGTCTCCGCGTGTGAAAGAAACACAAAGGCTGAACGTTCAACGTGTCCCTGTGTTACGTCGGTGAAGTTTGAAGAACAAAGCGTTACTTTGTGTTCTACAGCTGAGTTTCTTACAGTCTGGATGTGTCCGTAAATCATGATCAAAAACACACACACAGCACACACCTACACACACACACACACACACACACACAGGTACAGGTGGTTTGTTTCAATTTGATGGAATCTAACGCTGGCCAGGACCAGGCTAATAGATAATGCTACCCTTAAATTATACATTAATCTCTGCTCTGTCATCCTCTCCTCTCTCTCTCTGTCCAATGAGCTCCACTAGGTATGAGCCCCTCCAGAATCAGGCCACAGAGAGCTAACTAACAGACAGCTGTAATAAACATTTAGCCTCGAGAGGGAAACAAAAAGTAGTGAGCTGTTAAACTTCTACCTCTCTCTCCTCCCTTTCGCTTCTGTCTCCTCTCTCCCCCACACTTGAATCTCTCTATCTCGCTCTCTGGTTTCTCTCTCCTCTTTTTCCTCTCCCTCTCTCTCTCCTCCATTTGTCTCGCTCCTCTTCTTCCCCTACTCTCCTCCTTCCTGTCGCCTCTTTTCTTCCCGCCCTTTGTCCTCCCTTTCCTCCCTCCATCTCCATCCACCCTTGCTTTCTCTCCTCTTTCTCACCTCCCTCCCTCTAGTAAATATGGAGGAGTGAGACCACTGGCAGTCCAGAGTGCGTCTGCAGGCGGACAGCCAAGTGGCCAGGACAGAGAGTTCCCTCAGGGTGCTGGTCCAGCAGAGGATTGATTACAGATGCTCGTGTTTATGTGTCTGTCTTTTATTTGACACACAGGACAAGAGAGAGAGAGAGAGAGAGAGAGAGAGAGAGAGAGAGAGAGAGAGAGAGAGAGAGAGAGAGAGAGAGAGAGGAAATAAAGAGGGTGATGTAGTTCATGTAAATGTGTGTGTGTTTGAGGTGTGTGTGTGTGTGTGTTTGAGGGTGATGTAGTGTGTGTGTGGGGGGAGGTTTGATGTAGTGCATTTGTGTGGTTGATGTAGTATGTGTGGGTGATGTAGTGTGTGTTTGTGGGGGGGGGTGTAGTGCGTGTGTCCTACAGGGGGCGGTGTGGAGGGGCAATTGTAGAGCTCATCTGGAAGGAGTCAGGAAAAGAGTTCCCACACGGCTCAGCGCTGGGTGGAACACCGCCTGTCAGGAGGTCAGCGTTTTCCACACGAGAGCCTTCCATGTGTGGGTGTGTGTTGAGTTTTTCTGTATGGGTTGGTGTATGTGTGGTGTCAATGTGTGTGTGTATGTGTGTTTGAGAGAGAGCGGGGGAAAGCGAGACAGAGAGACAAGGACATTTGTGTGGATGCTTTTGTTTGTGTTATAGCTGTGTTTGTGTGTGTGAAAGGGGCGGGGGGGTTGGCAATGCGTGTGTGTGTTGCAAGATGGAAAGAGAGGGGGAATGGGAGAGGGGGAAATAGAAAGATATTAAAATAAATAGAGACAAAGAGCCTGAGAAAGGAAAAGAGACAGAGAGAATCATGTTTGAGTGTGTACGTGCCTGTGTGTGTGATGTCTGGGTATCTCTGCATTAGGAGAACCCCCCCCCCCCACACACACACACACACACACACACATTTATCTGGCAGTGTCTCCAGCAGATGTGCTCTCCAGAAAAGAGGAGAGGAAGAAGGAACTGATTACGGAGTGAGAGGAGTGTGATGGTCGAGGGAGGACGGTCGGACAGAGGGACGGAGGAGGGAAGGAGAGGAAGGAGTGTGGGATGGAGGAGGGAAGGAGAGGAAGGAGTGTGGTATGGAGGAGGGAAGGAGAGGAAGGAGTGTGGGATGGAGGAGGGAAGGAGAGGAAGGAGTGTGGTATGGAGGAGGGAAGGAGAGGAAGGAGTGTGGTATGGAGGAGGGAAGGAGAGGAAGGAGTGTGGTATGGAGGAGGGAAGGAGAGGAAGGAGTGTGGTATGGAGGAGGGAAGGAGAGGAAGGAGTGTGGTATGGAGGAGGGAAGGAGAGGAAGGAGTGTGGGATGGAGGAGGAGAGGAGGGGAAGCAGAGAGGGGTGGCTCTGGGAGGGGAGGGAGGAGAGAGGGATCGAGGAGAAAGAGGGATGGGCGGAGGAGGAGAGGAAGGAGAGCACAAGAGTTGATGTAGGATCGATGACAGTCAGGCAGCTCAGCAGCTCAGCTCACCTGATGACCTTGATTACCACGGGATTTAATCCCTCCAAGTATTGACGGCTCCTCCATCTTGGCACCAGTCTCGTAGAAGGTGCTGGTCCGCTCCTGGCTGCATGTGACGGGTTGACAAAGCAGGGGATCGTTGCAGAGGAGATAGCCTGCTATGATGATGGCATGACAGTTTAGCTCCATGTCTACACAGTACACACACACAATGAGCATGTATGTGTGTGACGGAGTGTGTGTACGCTATGTTCTCTGGTTCTTTGCAGACTCACTATGGAGATGGAGAATACATCATTAGACAAGGAGCCAGAGGAGACACTTTCTTTATCATCAGCATGGGCAAGGTGAGACACACACACACTCACACACTCTCACACACACTCACACACTCTCACACACACTCACACACTCTCACACACACTCACACACACTCACACACACTCACACACTCTCACACACACTCACACACACTCACACACACTCACACATTTACACACACACACACTTCAATCATTTGTTCACACTAACCCCTTATTGTCTGCTCTTCCCTATCTGACAGGTCACTGTGACCAAAGAGGAATCGGCCAATGGCGAGCCAGTATACCTCCGGGCGCTGGGCAAGGGGGACTGGTTTGGAGAAAGAGCACTGCAGGGGTGAGCTGCTTTGGACTGGAGGGTCAGATGATTTATTAAAGGTTTAGATACTCCTCTGTAGAGCAAGACCTATGATATCCACTGGACCTGTACTTGGACCTGTTATGAAGAGCAATTAAACTTGAAAGTTGAGGTTTTCTATTTGAGAGGGAACCTTTGGACCAGATGTTTGAGTGCACACAAGGCTGGGGAGTCCAGCCTTGTGTGCCATAAAGGAACATTCCAACCCTGTCTGACATTGCTGCCTCTGACAAGTACAAGCAGACACACCGTGGAGATGAGATGGGTGTGAGTGTAAGAGAGAGAGAATTCTAGAATAAGAGAGAAAGAGAGAAAGATACAGAGAAAAAGAGAGAGAGTAACAGAGGGAGAGAGAGAGAGAATAAGAGAGCGAGAGGAGAGAGAGAAGGGAGTGGATTTTACAGAGCACTAAACTGTATGAATAGGGTCAAAGGATCCACAGAGGGAAGCTTATTGATTCTGAGAGGAAAGAGACAGAGAGAGGAGAGAGACAGAGAGAGACAGAGAGAGACAGAGAGAGGAGAGAGACAGAGAGAGGAGAGAGACAGAGAGAGGAGAGAGACAGAGAGAGGAGAGAGACAGAGAGAGGAGAGAGAAAGGAAAGAGGCAGAGAGACAGAGAGAGGAGAGAGACAGAGAGAGGAGAGAGAAAGGAAAGAGGCAGAGAGACAGAGAGAGGAGAGAGACAGAGAGAGGAGAGAGAAAGGAAAGAGGCAGAGAGACAGAGAGAGGAGAGAGACAGAGAGAGGAGAGAGAAAGGAAAGAGGCAGAGAGACAGAGAGAGGAGAGAGACAGAGAGAGGAGAGAGAAAGGAAAGAGGCAGAGAGAGAGGATCGAGGAGAGAGAGAGTAGGGAGAGGAGAGAGAGAGAAGGGAGAGAGAAAGAAAGAGAGGAGAGAGGGATGAACAGAAAGAGAAAGCAGGAGTGAAGGGTTGTCAGGGACAAAATCTGGTCAAGCTGTGTTTATTACTGACCTGATGGACAGGGCAAGTCTACCATACACACACACACACACCTAGAGTAAAGCTCCGTGCTAATCTGATGAGCGTGGCTGGGTTAATAAGAGCCTTCCAGCCTCTCTCTGTTGTCATGGAGATGATTGACAGCTGTGAGGTGAGGTGGGATCCACTTCATTCAGTTTTTAAGGCCTGTTTTATGACTGCAGCACTGTGTGTATGTGTGTGTGAGTGTGTGTTTGTGTGTGTGTGTGTGTGTGTGTGGGAGAGAGACAGAGAGAGAGAGAGAGAGACAGAGACAGAGAGAGAGAGAGAGAGAGAGAGAGAGAGAGAGAGAGAGAGAGAGAGAGAGAGAGAGAGAGAGAGAGAGAGAGAGAGAGAGAGAGAGAGAGAGAGAGAGAGAAAGAAAGAAAGAAAGAGAGTGTGCATTTGTGTGGGTGGTGTTTGTGTGTGCATGTGTGTCTTCAGGCCTGTGGTTATGGGTTCACACCCCGAGACTGTGTCAGACAGCGCCCCCTGGTGTCTCCTCTGTGAGCTGCAGACTGCAGCTGGCGTTAGCAGAGCCAGAAGCACCCTGGTCCTTCCTGTAATAGCTTCCCCTGAGGTCTGCTTTATCTTTCTAAAAGTCCCTCCGTTTTCAACTGCTGTTCTGACAGCGAAAAACAAAAGAATTGATTCTGGAACTTTCTCCTCGACTGGGCCGGCTGTATTGACTTCCTGTCGGTGTGTTCTACCTGTTGTCGGAGAGGGCTTTGATGTGTGCGGAGCGGAGTGGCGTCGTGAAGACGGCGAGGATAAGATCACAGCTTCCCCAGGGCTTTTTGTTTTGTTTTGTTTTTTCCTCCTTCCTGACTCCTTGAGTCTTTGATCCGCCACTTTGCGCTCATCACCATCGTCCCACGGTGTGCTTAGCAAGTCAATCAGGCAGCAAGAGCTGTCTGTTTACCATGGACAATAGGCTTGATCTTAGCAAGTGTTTACATGCTGTGTTTTTAGCATGACATGAATAGGGAACTGTCAACCTGTGTGTGTGGGGGGCGGGTGTTTGTGAGTGTGTACGTGTCTATTGGTGTGTGTGGATGTGTGCATGTGTCTCTTTGTGTGTTTTTGTCTGTGAGTGTGTGTGTTTTCTGTGTTTGTCTGTGTGTATTTGTCTATGAGTTGTGTGTGTGTGTGTGTGTATGTGTGTGTGTGTGTGTGTGTGTGTGTGTGTGTGTGTGTGTGTGTGTGTGTGAAACAGTAGACAGTAGAGCCGAGGTTGAAAGGCTTGTCGAGCTTTGATGTTGAAGAGGTTGTATACTAAGTGAACTTTTGCATCTACCTCAAACAAAACATCTTGTTAAGTCAAATTAAAGCTCATTAGGCCTATTAGATGGATGTTAAGTGCCTGAATAATCATCACACAATCAGGCAACAGCCTCTACGTCTATGACCTTCTCTCTCTCTCTCTTTCTCTCTCTCTCTCTCTCTCTCTCTCTCTCTCTCTCTCTCTCTCTCTCTCTCTCTCTCTCTCTCTCCTCTCTCTCTCTCTCTGTTTTACTCTTTATTTCTCTCTGGCTTTCTCCCACCATCCCTCTCGGTTTCTGTCCCTGTCCTCCTCTCTCTCTCTCCCCCCCATTTCTCTCTCTATCTCTCTCTTCCCCCCTCTCCCTCTCTCCCTCTCTTTCTCTACTTCTGTCTCTATCTCTCTCCCTCCCCCTCTACCTCTCTATCCCTCTCCTTCTCTCTCTAGTATCTCAGTATCTCTCCCTCTTGTCATGCTGTTGCTCTTAGCGCTCTTCCTTTATCTCTAGGCTCTTGTCCTCTTGTTTTTCCATCTGCTCTCTTTATCGGCCTGTCGCCTTCTTTGTTCTTCCCCATCTCCCTCTCAGCTCCTCCACTGTTAGAGTAATGTGCAAATTGTACGTTTGCTAGCCAGATTGTAGTGTTTCACCCTAAAGAGCCATAGTGCGTGTGTGTTCTCCTGCATGTTCTCCTGTCATCAGCCTTCTAATGGCTGAGCGGAGCTCCTCCCGGAGAAAGGCTCGCTGGCTGGAATCTGTTCTCACACGTCAGACGTGGAGGAAGGCCGGCACACGGGCGCGAAGCTGCTATTAACGGACCCTCTCAGGAGACAAGAGCAAGATGCACATAGAGTATCAAAGAGTCTGCCTGTCAGTCAATGGGCCAGTCAGCGAGTCTGTCTGTCATGCCTCACAGCTGTTGTTTCATAGTGTGAAGAACTTATATCTCCACCTCTCTCTCTCTCTCTCTCTCTCTCTCTCTCTCTCTCTCTCTCTCTCTCTCTCTCTCTCTGTCTCTCTCTCTCTCTGTCTATCTCTCTCTCTCTTCCCTCTTCTCTCTCTATCTCTCTCTATCGCTCTCTCTCTTTCTCTCCATATATTTATCTCTCTCTCATTCTCCCCCTCTCTCTCTCCCAACACAAAATGCAGGGTCCATAGTTGGCCGTGGCACCAGAATGTGTGGGTGAGACAGAGAGACAGAGAGATTATTGGAGAGGTTGTTTTATGAGTATTGAAGTAGTTCCACACCACGCAGGTGTGAGGGCTTGTGTTTCTCACAGGCGGTGGATCAGAGGGCCGGCTCTATGGAGATCACAGACTCTGAGTCTGAGTGGAGCGGCAGTGAAGACTCTTCCTCTGACAGTGAAACGGATCCTGGTGAAGGGTTAGACAACAGGAAGGAGTAGGTCTGGGGGACGGGGTGACTCGGGCTATTGGCTGGGAGTGACTGTGCACTGACCCCTCTTTGATTGAACGTGACGTTAGGTGACCACTGTCTCGGTTTGGCTGGCCCAGTGACTTGCTTGAAGGTTGTGAACCCATGCCTAGGTTGTTGGTATGATGTTTGAGAGAAAGGAATGTGTGTTGGTCTAAGCCTTAGACCAACACACATCCAAAAACCAGATCCCTTAGACTCTAAGGGATCTGGTTTTCTGCTGTGTGTGTGATTCGGTGCATGTGTGTGAGAAGGCTTGCGTGTGTATAGTGTGTATGATTATTCACAGTACATGATTGAGCGTGTGTGTTCCTACCAAATATGGGTTTCTGACCGCTGTGTGTTACGTAACTGCATATACTAAATATGTATACAGTATGTGTACATACATTTGTGCGTGTATGTATGTTCCTCCTAAGGATGTGTTTCCTACAACACTGTATATTTACCCTGTGTGTGTATATATTGTATTTGTTTGTGTGTGTGCATTCCTCCTGGGGATGTGTTTCTGAGCCCTCTGTTTGTGTGTGTGTGTGTGCGTTCCTCCCAGGGATGTGTTTCTGAGCCCTCTGTGTGTGTGTGTGTGTGTGCGTTCTTCCTGGGGATATTTTTCTGAGCCCCCTGTGTGTGTGTGTGTGTGCGTTCCTCCTGGGGATGTGTTTCTGAGCCCTCTGTGTGTGCTCTGCAGGGAGGACATCAGGACGGCCAACGTCATCGCAGCTGAAGCCGTCACCTGCCTTGTCATCGACAGAGAGTGAGTCTGGCCCCCTGCACACCCACATCTCGTCTAACTGAGATGTGATGTGCCTCTCATTAGACAGAGAGAGAGAGAGAGAGAGAGAGAGAGAGAGACAGACAGACAGACAGAGAGAGAGAGAACAAGCTGTTTGGAGTGACAGCCGGCCCACTGAGACATTATGCAAGGAGGGAGGGAGGGATGCTTTAGGCAGCACAACACACCAGCTAGACCTCAGTCCCCAATATAAACAACACAAGAGACTGTGTGTGTACATGTGTGTGTGTGTCTGTGTGTGCACTTGTGAGTGTGTGTTTGTCTGTGGGTGTGGCTCAGATGCAGAGCTAAAAAAGGCAATCCCATTCCCCCCCTGTCCCGACCAGCCCAGAGCAACACTCTGCAGGAGGCCAGACGTTCATTCACCCTCCCTGACAGGTCTGCAAATGGTCCTAAACACACACCCACGTGCATACACACGCACACACACACACACACCTGCGTACTGTCCACATGCACTGTATGTGCTTGTGCATCAGTCCAGGCGGGGGTTGTGACCTGGGTCCTTCAGCTGGGGACCTGTGTCCCTGGTGGGCTGTTCACCTCCACGCTCTCCTGCTCCAGACAGATGAATCCCACTTTCACATCACCTTGTCCCTCTTCCTGAGAGGACCGCGGCTTGGAGACGGGCCTCCCATCAGAAAGCTCCAGGAATAACACACATGTATATGGGTCAGGGTTTATATTTAGGCGCTCACACGCGAAACATACTTTTTATCTGCCATCGAGGCTCATATCGCCATGGGGGATTCCACAGAGGCCAAGTCGTGAAATAAGAATCTTCTTCTCGAGGTCTCAAAGTTTGTGGTACGAAGTTTGTTCCAGTTTGTGATGGACTGGGAGATTCCACTTTTTGGAATGGTTAGTCGGTAAATATTTGATGAGTTCCCTTTTAGTCAGTTGTCTAATAAAACATTCTTGTAAATGCTTCTGAACCATGGAGGCGGAATCTGATAGCGAACGTAGGTAGCCAAACCAATAAAGTTTATAAATAATCGGTTTAACCTTTGATGTCTACATGCTGTTGTATCTGAGGCAGCCTGGCAGAAACTTAAATACAGCCAGATAGGAAGGTAGGCTGATAGACAAACATATATAAACACAGACAGACAGACAGGTTTGCAGACAAACAAAGAGGTAGGCAGATAGACAGACAAACAGACAGGTAGGCTGACAGGCAGACAGACACACAGACAGGTAGGCAGATAGACAGACAGACAGGTAGGCTGACAGACAGACAGACAGACAGGTATGCAGACAGACAGGTAGGCTGACAGACAGACAGGTATGCAGACAGACAGGTGGGCTGACAGACAGACAGGTATGCAGACAGACAGGTGGGCTGACAGACAGACAGGTATGCAGACAGACACACAGACACGCAGCTTGTTTTCCAGAACGAAGAGAGGAAGACTGGAGGAAGAGGAGCAGAAAGTGAAAGCAGAGAGGAGTCGACGAATCCATCGAGAGGGAGGCGTACAGAGGGAGGGAGGGCTGTACAGAGGGAGGGAGGGTGGGCTGTACAGAGGGAGGGAGGGTTGAGAAGGAGGAGGGAGGCCACAGAGGGTGAGCAGCAGACAGCTCTCACAGACTCAGGCTGCTGTATCATCCTCCTCAACACCGGTGCCTGCTGGGGGAAAAACCCAGCGTCACGCCACCGACTGACAGACAGAGAACGACAGACAGAGAGAGAGAGAGAGAGAGAGAGAGAGAGAGGAGAGAGAGAGAGAGAGAGAGAGAGAGAGAGAGAGAGAGAGAGAGGGGGAGATGTAGGAATACAGAGACAGACAGAGACAGACAGAGCGGATAGGAAATCACAACAGGGCCGCAACAAGACCCCAGCCTCACAGCCTCACAGCCCCCCAGCCTCACAGCCCCCAGCCTCACAGCCTCACAGCCCCCAGCCTCACAGCCCCCGAGTCCCCCAGCCTCACAGCCTCACAGTCCCCCAGCCTCACAGCCCCCAGCCTCACAGCCCCCAGACTCACAGCCCCCAGTCCCCCAGCCTCACAGCCCCCAGCCTCACAGCCCACGAGCCTCACAGCCCCCAGCCTCACAGCCCCCCAGTCCCCCAGCCTCACAGCCCCCAGCCTCACAGCCCCCCAGCCTCACAGCCCCCCAGCCTCACAGCCACCGCCTCACAGACCCCCAGCCTCACAGACCCCAGCCTTACAGCCCCACAACCCACCAGCCTCCAAACCTCTCAGCCCTGACCCCCAACCCCCCAGCCTCCTGCCCCTCCAGCCTCCCAGCCGCAGAGCCCTCTCAGCCCAGACCCCCTCCCCCTCTCTCTGGGACGGGAGAGAAGCTGCTGAACAGATGGGCCTTTAAAAGGCCCACAAGCACCCTCCATGAAACAGACACTAAAACACGGAAAACTCTCCTCTTTGATAACCTTCATCATCAGAATATGGGTATATTTAGTCATCCATGTGACGCCTTCCCAAGCTGGATCCTCTTAGAGAGCCTCTTCAACATCCATACCGATCTACATTCTCTTTACATAGATCTCCACCCTTGCTGCACAAACAAAATACTGACGCCGGATACATCAGTGTCTTTTTCCTGAACACATGGTCATCCATCTTGTAATAATTGTGAAAGATGGAATGAATCAATAATTTATGAAAGAATACAGAACCTGAGTGCAGGCTCCCATCAGATGTAATTATGCCCAAAGCGTTTTCTCTTTCTATTCGTCTGTCAGAGAACAGCATTCATCTTGTGTTGCATCTGTCTCATTTAGACCATCAGGTTAGTTGTGATAATGAATTTCCTGTATCAAACCAACAGCCCCCACCTCTCATCCTCTCTTTCCTCCCCCTACTCCCTCTCTTTCCCCCTCTCCTCCCCCTCTCTTCTCTCCTTCTCCCTCTCCCTCTCCTCTCCTCTCTCCTCCCTTTTCTTCTGCCCTCTCTTTCCACCCTCTCCTCCCTCTCTCCTAACTTCTTCCCTTTCCTCTCCTCCCCCCTCTTCCCTGTTTTTTCCTCACCCTCTCCTCCACCACCTCATTCCATTATTCAGAGAGGTTTTCATCTAGATTGATACTGCATCCGTGACACAAGCTCCATAGCACCTTGTTGAGAGGTATCATCTGGAGGAGATATAGGTTTGAACTGAAACGCTGCAGGATGGATACTTATGACATCAACCGCACATGCAACAATCATGGTGGAGTCTTGTATCACAGTGGGATAAACCAGTCTAGAGGGCACAGCCCACACAGACTATAATATCAAAACATAGCCTTCTGTTGTAACAATTCTCTGTGCTGATAAACTGATAAGTATATGGATGGGGTATTGCCCACTGTACTTCACTTTGGATAAAACGAAGACATTAAATGACATTAAACTCACATCAGAGCTGTCTCTCTGTGTCGGGGGACTAGCCAGACAGCTTCCTGCTGGAGGAGAGTAGTGCTCTGCTGCCCTCTGCTGGAGAGATACATGTATCAACAACACTGGGGTCAGGAAGTCTACATGATTAGCCAGACAGATTCCTTTGTTTACCTACATTATTTATGAATACATACAAATGGACTGCATTCACATCTGTCCACGTCCAGGAAGTCTGTATACTTCCTGCTCCCCCTGCTTCCGGAACGTTCTTTCAGCAAGACTTAACACAGATGCAGTTCCACCTCTATGGACATTAATAGGCCTTTGATTTTCTGTTCTTCAGTGTATTAATTGGCTTCTCTGTTCTGTTCTTCAGCTCATTCAAGCATCTGATTGGAGGGCTGGAAGATGTGACCAACAAAGGCTATGAGGATGCTGGTGCCAAGGCAAAGTAAGCACACCATAGTATGCACTCACACACTCTCTCTCTCACTGTCTCACGCACACACACACGTACACAGGCACACACACCTAATTAAAACTAAAACATCATCCCAAATCTGCTTAATTTGAAACATTTCTTTCCTTAAGGCGTGGGTATTCAGTGTCTGATGGGATTTCAGACCTATTCATGCATTCATAAACACCTCTTAAGTAATCTTCATATCTCTGCTTCTCCGACCTCCCCTTGGCTATAATTATCTCCACTGGACAGACTTTCGATAAAATGGAAACTTTATCCCTTCCAGTGTCTTCAGTTACATAGAGATTCTACCCATAATCCTTCTTGCTCCCCTTAGACCTCTATGGGGGTGGGGGGGTGAGAGTTTCCTGGATCCGTTTGGCAGAGGACACAAATAATCCATCAGGCAAGAGGTGACTTCGAGTCCTCACGATTGCATATGTAATCAAAAAGGGGGATGGCGGGGGTTGTATTTCCGTGACCTTTGCTGCATATTTAGACCCAATGTAACTGAGCGGGCATGTTTATGTGGCGTGTTTATAAGGCTAACCTACAGAACCAGACTGTTCTAGAAACACGATCCCTGTCCTGGTACAGATGTCTCATGCTAAGGCCTTGCCAGCAGCACTCTGAACTCTATCTGCTGTCCCCTGGTCCCTAGGCTCTACTTCCTACCGTGGTGTCTACTCTATGCACCTCAGGTCCTATTCCAGTTTTTCCATTTCTTATTCAATACTCTTCACTATTTACCCACTATTTCCATCCATACTGTTTCACATCCTGCATCCAGACTGTTTCACATCCTGCATCCAGACTGTTTCACATCCTGCATCCAGACTGTTCCTCAGTACCTCAGCAGGGTAGATCTAGCTGTGGTGTGTGGAGGGAGGGGGGGAGTGTGACGGGTTCTCCCTGGGGATTAAAGATGAACCCATCTGGACCGTAGACCAATGTGCAACCATGTCTTTTATCTCCTGGGTGATCTTTGTATGTGCATGTGTCAATGTGTGTTTGTGTGTGTGTGTGTGCGAGTGTGTGTGCATGTGTGTGTGTGTGCGCGTGTGTTCGGTGACCATACAGTAACTTGTCATTAGGCTGGGTCATCAGTCTGTAGTGTGCTAGACGGATGACACCACCCTGGGGTATTACATCATACCATGGCTGCTTGGTGATGAACATGAAAGAGCTGTATGTAACAGAGCGGCTGGGTGTGAAGGTACACGAACATCCAGTTGTAGGAAAGACACCCACCTATTTATGGACACAGTATACTCATGTCCTAATCACTCCCAATTTTAGCTTCTTTACTCGTGTGTTTTCGAATATGACACATTTATATTGGAGTTATAACCTTTGGTCACCACTACACCAGTGAATGTGAGGTGGTAGTAGAAATATAACGAATAGTCGGTATGTGGTACAGAAATACATAATAATTATTATTATAATCGAATACAGAAATGTCCCCACCTACGACCAGGCTCTGGCACTGTGGGAGAAACCTGCACAAGACCTCCCTCTAGTGGTTGGAGTTGTGGGTGAGCCACTCTACCACAGTTTCTTCCAACAGAGTACAATTCATCTGCAGATGATTTAGAATAGCATTGAAATTGAAAAAAAATTGCACCCTTCTCAACCTTATCATGAGGAAACACACTCGACAGGAAACATAACAAGCTGCAGTCCTTGACTTGAAGGATTGCTGCTGAAACATGATTGATTTGTCTTTCATATACAATTTCCCTCGAGCTGCATCTCTCTCTCTCTCTCTCTCTCTCTCTCTCTCTCTCTCTCTCTCTCTCTCTCTCTCTCTCTCTCTCTCTCTCTCTCTCTCTCTCTCTCTCTCTCTCTCTCTCGTCCGTACCCACACAGCCATGTGTCACCATGAGAACAGGCTCATGCCTTCAGTGTCCCTCAGTGTTTGCTGCCGTCGTTCCCTTCTGGTGTCGGCTGTCACCCTGGTCATGTGACAGCCGACACCAGAGGGCATGAGCCTGTTGTCATGGTGAGTGAGTTCCTTCGGGCTGTCCCCTTGTCAGCACCCCAGCACCTACACTGAACCTGCGGGTCTCGACTTGGAGAATCCTGGAAATGACTCCCAGGGTTGTCCCATTGGAATGGCTCCTTGGAATGACTCCTGGAAATGACTCCTGGAAATGACTCTTTGGACTGACTCCTTGGAATGACTTCTAGGCATATTTTTAATCCGGCGGTCACCAAGTGTCTGTAGCTTGTCTGGACATGTGGACATTTTGGGGATGTACCCCCCTGTACCCCCCTGTACCCCCCCTGTACCCCACCCCTGTGGATTGCTGTCCACTCCAGAGGCTCTCCTTTCTGCCTACTGCTGTGAAACAGTTTGTAAACTACACGGTATCCCTCTCCGCTCTCTCTCTGTCTCTCTGTCTCTCTGTGTCTCTCTACCTCTTCATCCCTCTCTCTTCTCAACAGCTGCACACATCTCATTCCTCTGTCCACCCCTCGGTCTTCCCTCTCTCTTTCCCTCCCTCCTTCCTTCCTTTCTCTCTTCCTGCAGATCACGTGTTGTTTACCAGTCCGGAGCGTGAGGCGGGGTGTCAGCGTGTCAGGGTGGCAGGGTGGCAGAGCGAGAGGCATAAACAGCTTCTCTAAGTGATAGCAGGGATCCCTGCTGGGGCTTGCTGACCCTCCCTCTCCCCCCATGCCAAGGTGACTGTACACAGGGCGGTTCACCAGCACACTGATGCGGAGGGCTTTAGGACCTGCCCGCCCCCTGAGGCCCGGCGTGATTGGCATCAGGGGGGCGCCCTCTAACTCCTCCTCCACTCTTGGTACTTTGTGGAGCTCAATGGTTTCTTGTTCGAGTCCCTTCTCCATAGTGAACTGTGGGCTACACATTACGACTCAAAATGTTCTCCTTTTTTCGTCATTCTTTCCTCAAAGGAGGATAAGGGGATGTTATAACCACATGTCTATGATGGTTTAACCATCTGTGTGTGGAGATGTAACATATCCATATCCTGTGTTGTTAGTGTGCATGGGACGCTTAGCAAGCGAGCTAGCGTGTCGACGCTAGTAACACTATCTCGAGAGTCACTTATGTAAGACGTTTATTACTGTCACTAGCATTTCGACCCAGCGTGGTGCCCTGACGGGGTGACAATAGGCTGGGGCCATTCACAAGGCCGCTGGGGTTGTTGAAACAAGGACAGGAAGTGGCTCTACTGTAAATATATGGGAGGGTCCTCCATGACCATATAAGGAGTTGTCTGTCAGTTCAACTTATCACGGCCGACAATATGTTGTAGTAGGCTGTTCCTCTGACTCCCCCCAACCTCCATCATCCCCTTCCCCCCCCACACACACACACACTAGATATAGGTGGCATGTCAACATGTGCTGAAGTATTTGTTTCTGGCTGACAGGCCTCGTGGTCTGGCTCCAGTAATGGAGAAATGCTCGTGGAGCATCCCTCACTCATACCTGACCCCAACCTTGACTCTCACAACATAACAGAGGGGGCATCACTGGACACCCAATCACGATGCACAGAATCGACATCTGGCCAATCAGAAGACAGGGCGGGGGCCAATGTTGGTCTTCTGAGGCCTCGGTTGACTCCAGTGTAGTTTAAGGAGAGCATGAGGCTCTTTGGAGTGTATTGACTGTGTGTGTGCTGAACAACGATGGACTGTGTGTCAATGTGTGACAATGATGGCCCCCTGACAAACACTGACACACACACACACCTGATGATCACACAGACACACTGTAGCCATCAGTCTAAAACTAGGCAACTAAAAGGTCTAAAACTAGGCCTTATTATATCAGATAGGTATCATTTAGTCCATACATTGTCCATAAATGTTACTATTGTATTCATATAAATAGAAATGGAATCAATAATCATTTGAATTCAATTCTGTTCCATTCTATTCAATTCCCTTTATTAATCCCAAATGAAATCCCAATAGACCTGCTACCGTTGATGATAAACATATGGCAAAGGTGTGTGAGGTGACATGTGGTTGCATGACAAGGGCCTGGCCGAAGTCGTTTAACAATGCCCAGATGTTTGGTTCTACCAACCAGAGGATCAGGGGATGGAATGCGTGGCATTCTTAGGTTGGGAGCCGAGCGAGGGAGCGACGGGGTTGCTGTGGGAGAGGTAACCTGGAGTGACAGGATAACCCTGAGCTGGGCTGACCAGGGCCAGAGCTTTGAGTCTCTGGGGTCAGGGGTCGTAGCAGGGGTCGTGCTGAGGTCAACCGCACGCTTTGTCCCTCCACACCTGCAGCTGGCTAAGGCTTTGTTCTGGCCGTCTCTGTGTGTGTGTGTGTGGAAAGTGTGTTTTTGGTGTGTGTGTTAGAGAGGGAGACGGACAGACCTGGGTGTGTTTTCGTGGGTGTGTGTGCCTCGCGTGGCGTGTGTGCGGAGCGCGCTCGTGGCGTGTGTGTACGTACGGCCTCATGTGTATGGCGTGTGTGTGTACAGAGCCCGAGGTCAAACCTCTGCAGTCATGTCTTAGTGGTGCACTGACCCCTGAAGAGGAACCCCCCAGCTCTACAGCCAACCCAGGTGGGGTCTTAGCCCGTATTTAGACAGCTGTGTGTGTGTGTCCGCGCGTGTGTGTGTACATATACTGTATGTACTGTGTGTGTGCGGGTGTGAGCGTGTGTTTATGTGTGTTTGTGTGTGCGTGTGGGACCATGGTAGGTCGTAAGAGGAATGTGATGTGTGTGTGGGTGTGTGTGTGTGGACGGGGTAGTTTAAAGGAGGAATGTGGTGTTTGAGTCTTAAACACACGCCTTATGAGTGGACCAGGGGCAAAGGACTATCCACATGTTAAGATGTCAGAGGCAGGACTGGAAAGTTTTTAGCATAAACTAGAGGGCTGATAAATCAGCGTAACTCCATGTTTATTTAGTATAGTTTATGTAATGTATTTAGCTGCTTCTAATCAAGCATTTACACCACTTAGATGATTAATACAATATCTAAAGAGCCATCCTAAAATCATGTTTGCTGGTTTCAAACACACTGAAAAAAAGAGAATTCATCATTGATTTTCATATTGATTGCTCTTCTTTAGAAGTAATAATTGTCTTCAAGAATTACAGTAACGTGTTAGAACTTGTGAGGCCAGAGCCCAAGGATGGTTATTTTATTTAAGTAGTAGGGGTGGTTAGTGTGTTTACAGTAGGGGTGGTTAGTGTGTTACAGTAGGGGTGGTTGGTGCGTTTACAGTAGGGGTGGTTAGTGTGTTTACAGGATGGTTAGTTTATTTACAGTTGGGGTTTCAGAAGCAGGTTAATAAACAACGTACTGTACTCACGTCTCAAGGTTACACACTCTAGGTCATAGGGGGTAGAAGATCACCAGTATGGACATACAGAACAGCAACACACACACACACACACACACACACACACACACACAGCACCACAGGAACACATGTGTTATGTATATGTACAGTACATGCAGTACACTGTTTATGCACACACTTTCTCCCTTTCCTCATCCAAAATTCACCCTGCCTGTCCCCTGTCACCAGTCTACTTCTCATATCACATGACTTTCCAGCAACCCCATACACACACACACACACACCTCCACAGAACGCTAGTCTGGTTCTGAGCGGAGGCTCTCTCTCTCCTCTTATGGCATCGGGCGAGCGGACGGGACACACACATACATAACAGGTGTCTGTCTAAGTGTGAAATACTGGCTGAGCCGTCGCCATAGGAACACTCCGACAACAAACATGGTTGTAGAAATATAGTCGTCAGCAATTGCAAGTAGATAGCAGTTTTTCCGCTGATGATTGTATTAGCATGGGTTGTAGTTTAGAAGGTTTTCATTGTCTGTAATATTAGTGGAATTTGAGTGGCTTTTTGAATGTAAGTCAGATTTGGTGTTATAACACTTTTTGTTTGGGACCACCGACAAGTGTCATGGTATGTGGTCAGAGTAACAGGCTGCTATATCTGCCTAATGATCCAAAACCCCATTCCCCTCCTCTCCTCCATTTATACAGACACATGTCTTATCTAGAGGGACCCTCCTCTAGGTCTTACTGAGATATATACACATCTTCCTCTAGCTCATACTGAGGTGGGGAAGATTGAGAAAACACCACATGATATGAGGCTGTCTACGTTTTCATGGAGACTTGAAGTATCTTGTCTATGTTCAATGTTTTGTCCCCACAGAAATCAAGGCATCTCTTCAGTGGGATTGGTGTGTGGCTTAAAGAGAGCCACAGATAGACTGGTAGAACAGTGGTACTCTCCTTAAGCTCTCCTTGAGGGTGGGTGATGATACGCAATGCATCTCTTGAGAGGGATCCCCTGACACCAGGATCATCTTTGATCCTGCATGATTTGCTGTTGATCCTATTTCCGCCTGAGTCAGGGGATATGTTTGCCCCGCTTGTCAGTACTGTATGTCAAGACTTTCAGAGACAGCCTCTCTCTCTTTCTCGGTTTCTCTCTTTCTCTTTTCATCTTTCCATCATTGTCTTTCTCTCTTTCTCTCTATCTTTCTCTTTTTACAATCACAATCTGGCTTCCTTTCCATCAAACTGCTACGGAACAGAATATGTTTTTAATATTCCCAGTAGCTCTCTCTCTCCATTGCTCTCACTCCCTCTCTCTCTCTCTCTCTCTCTCTCTCTCTCTCTCTCTCTCTCTCTCTCTCTCTCTCTCTCTCTCTCTCTCTCTCTCTCTCTGTGTCTCTGTCTGCAAGGTAGTATCCAGTAATTCATGTCAAGTGTGTATGCAGCTCAGTATGTCATTGGTCAGAGTGTTAGAACGTGTGTATGTCAGGGGGTGGGGGGGAGGGGGTTGAGGTGGGTGAGAGGGGAGGACCGGAGGGGTTTGAGGTGTGTGTGTGGGGGGGAAGGGGGGGGTTGAGGTGTATGAGGGGGGGGGGAGAGAGGAGGGGGTTGAGGTGTTTGAGGGGGGAGGACCCGAGAGGGTTTGAGGTGTGTGTGTGGGGGGGGGGGAGAGGAGGGGGTTGAGGTGTGTGAGGGGGGGGGGGGAGAGAGGAGGGGGTTGAGGTGTGTGAGGGGGGGGAGAGAGGAGGGGGTTGAGGTGTGTGAGGGGGGGGAGAGAGGAGGGGGTTGAGGTGTGTGAGGGGGGGGAGAGAGGAGGGGGTTGAGGTGTGTGAGGGGGGGGAGAGAGGAGGGGGTTGAGGTGTGTGAGCCACGCTAACTGGGTGAACCTCCACCCACGCGGTGTCCACATGTTAAAAATACCACCGGGATCACAGTGGCAGTATTAGTACCCTCCGGCTACTGGCGACAGGCACAGTTTGACTTTGTTTTGGCACACAGACCCACCTGACAGCCTGCCTTATCCATACTCTGCAGTCTGGATGCTTCGCCTGGGCACTCAGCAGAGCCCAAACCCCTCATCTGGTCTTGTAGATCTGCACCCAGACCTGCTGTAGGAGAGGGAGAAGGAAAACTTGAAGTTGTGTACCTCAGAGCTGAGTCTGGGGGTGGGTGCTACGTTTATCCCAGGGACTCTCTAGGGATTAATATTTGTGTTGGGCTTAGCAGGAGACCGGTCAGGACTTTGATACATGCACACAGCGTCCGAGGATCTGGCCTACCTCACCACCCTCCACCCCCGGACCCCCCTACCCCCGGACCCCCAACATGTAAACTGGAAATGGCACCGTAGCTCCAGCTTTCACACGGGACTCACTCTGACGCTGTGCCGAACCTGTTCTGGAACCTTCCCCACGCCGCCGCCACCCGCCCGCTCGGAGGTCGGCGCCGCCGCTTGCTGACTGTTTTTCTGACTGTTGCGCGGCTGGTCAGGCTGCTTGTGTTCGAGCGCTGGACGTGGTGTGAGCGAGGAGAAGCAGACATGCGCGAGCTCATCCCGGTCCCGGCCCGGAAACAGAGAGAGAGGCTGCCCAGCCTCCCGGCGCCCTCGCCTCCCCTCTCCTTCCCCATCACCTACACCATCCAGACCTCTAAGAAGTTCCCTTTCTTCCACTTCAAAAAATGCAGGTACGAGGCAGAGAACGCTTTCTTCTCCAACCTGAAGCTGGTGGACTTCAACATCATCGACACGCTGGGGGTCGGGGGATTCGGACGCGTCGAGCTGGTAAGACTATCTCTACCTGTCAGCTGTTACCTGTGCTGTTGGATGTGTGTGTGTGTGTGTGTGTGTGTCTGTCTGTCTCTGACACGTTTCTCCTGCATGATGAAGTCACTTTCATACAGGGGTAAATGACAAACCTTGGACTTTCCAACAGACATTTACATGCCAGGCATTCCATAATGACCTGTAACCCAGCTACACCACCCCCTAAAAAGACTTGGAAACAGTCACAATGCATTCCCAGACAGTTCCTAAGACTCAGGTCTGCGTCTCTGGTGCAAACGTTTTGGCAGGTCAGTTCAGAACCAAGGAGTGTGGGATTATACGAGACATCAAACCGGTTTAATGTCAGTCTGACAAACTGGGTCTCCATGCTGGACCTGTGTGTGTAGGGGTGTGTGTATGGGGGGGTTTATAGTTATATAATTGGGGGCTGGGGGGTTTATAACTGGGGTATCAGGTTTCTTCCAGGAGAATACCTCAGAGGTTATTCTAAGTTAGTTTCCACTACGACCCTCACAGAGGTAACAGGAGAGGGTAGCGTGTGACCTGCAGTGTTGCGTTGCCTCAAGGGGAAGTCTCTTAAATCATATACTGCTTCTGCATTCTACAATGGGTCTGTACATGGCCGTGAAGATGAATATGTTTTGTTTTCGATAGGGGCGTTTTTCATGACATCCAAAGTCCAACTGACCTCCCGCTTGAGTTTCATATCATTATGAACAACTCACTGTAGAACTATGTATCTCTGTTACTGATTTTGAGTTTTGTGTTTATTATGTAAAGTATCCACATGAACAGCTAAGGTCATTCTGAGCCGCTGTCATGTCCAGTGACACGGTACACGTCCGCTGTTTGAAATGACCAGCTGACACTCAACAGTCGCTGTTTGTGATTGTCGAGCAGGCTGTGATAATCATGGCTACTGTATGTGAGGCTGCATTAACAAGGAAGCCTTCGATCCCAAACACAACAGCAACACGGAGCCGTGTAAAACCCACACACACACTCGCGGAGGAGGGACAGGAGAGATGGGCATGGAGAGGCAGAACGAAAGAGGGAGAGTCTTAGAGTGTGAAAGGGACGAAGAGGTCGAGAGGGGGGAGAGGGAGGCTAGGTGGGAGGGAGGGAGGGGGGGGGCTAGGAGGGGAGGGGAGGCAGACAGAGAAATGTCGCATTGCGGCTTGTCTCGGAGGATTTCTCCGATAAGGCAGCCAGTGGTAAGGGAAGCCCTGGGCTTGTCCCCCCAAAAGGGATGCCCCTGTGGGCCCTCCAGACCCCCCTGTGGGCCCCCCAGACCCCCCTGTGGACCTCCTAGTCCCCAGGGCTAAATAAGGCACTGCGGCATCCTCCCTTTGCGGGAAAACAAGTGGCCTTTCCAAGTGGCCTTTGCCAGCCCCCCCGCCACCACCACCAACACCACCCCCCATCTGACACCCCATGCTCCAATAGTCTGGTTGTAGGAAGATGACCCGGGGACATTTAAGAGTTCCCTCAGATCCCCAAGACGCAATGTGAAGAATGTCTGCCCACCCCACCCCACCCCATCTCTCTCCACCGCCAACCCCTGTCCTCCTCTCTCCAACCTCTCTCCACCTTTCCCCACCTCCAGCCTTTCTCCCTACCGATAACCCCAACCCCACCCTCATCAACTTTCCCCCTGCCCACTGGAGCCTATATAGACCATGAGTCATGGGACTATTCCTGATTGCACGAGGTACCAGCCGGGCTGAAAATAGACAAACCACAACACACTTAGCGCCGAGGAACACAACGTGTTTACGGCCATGGTGTTACTTGATTGGTGATTTCTGCATAAATGCCAAATCAAATCACATTTGATTTATTCAGCCCTCTTTACAAGTGTCACAAAGGGCTTTACAGATGCCCATAGAACTTCACCTAAACCAACCGAAAGCCCCAAAGAAGAAAAGGAAAATGAAAGAGATTCTTTCCCCCGACGACAGATAACTATTGAAACACTCTTGAGACCTGTGATTCATAGAATGTCTCCTGATTCCAAATCTTTATTGTCCTTTTCAAATTACAACTGTGACACGTTGGTCCTCCAGGTGCAGCTGAAGAGCGACGAGGTGAAGACGTTCGCCATGAAGATCCTGAAGAAGAGACACATCGTGGACACGAGGCAGCAGGAGCACATCCGCTCGGAGAAACAGATCATGCAGGAGGCCCACTCAGACTTCATTGTCAGGTACACAAACACACACACGCACACACACACACACAATAAGTCTGTTAACAAGCGAAATACATTGAGACAGAAGTCAGCGATGCAGAAAAACAACAAGCCTCCGTCTCAACAGATAGCAGAACCCACCTGTCCATGTAAATTAGACTTGCTGCTTGTTGTTGTTATTCACGACGTGAACTTCCTGTCTTCTCCAGGTTGTACCGGACGTTTAAAGACAGCAAGTACTTATACATGCTGATGGAGGCTTGTCTGGGAGGAGAACTCTGGACTATTCTGAGAGACAGGTAGGGTGACACGCACGCGCACACACACACACATACCGCACATCTTACACTCAAACATACACGCTCAAACATACAAACAGACAAGTGCATAAATACAAACACATACCACACACACAGAAACACAGCCATACACACACACACACCGCTGTAAACGGAAAAACACATACACCCACATAGTTATTTTCCCACAGGGCCACACGCAAACACTCTCTCTCACACACACACACACTCTCTCTCACACACACACACTCTCTCTCACACACACACACACTCTCTCTCACACACACACACACTCTCTCTCACACACACACACACTCTCTCTCACACACACACACACTCTCTCTCACACACACACTCTCTCTCTCACACACACACACACTCTCTCTCACACACACACTCTCTCTCTCACACACACACTCTCTCTCTCTCACACACACACACACTCTCTCTCTCTCACACACACACACACTCTCTCTCACACACACACACACACACACAGTCTTTACAGTGTTCTCCCTCCTGCCCCCAGGGGCTCCTTTGAGGACTCGACCACAAGGTTCTATACAGCCTGCGTGGTGGAGGCCTTTGCTTACCTGCATTCCAAAGGCATCATCTACAGAGACCTCAAACCAGAGAACCTCATACTGGACCACCGGGGATACGCCAAGCTGGTGAGGAGGACAGACAGACAGACAGACAGACAGACAGACAGAGAGGCAAGAAGGCATGCAGGCAGGCAGGCATGCAGGCTGGCAGACAGACATGTAGTCAGACAAGAAGCCAGCCAAGCAGGCAAACAGACAGACAGAGAGACACAGCTCATTGGTTGTCCTCCATTTCTGACCGTAATTCCAGGTGGACTTTGGTTTTGCCAAGAAGATTGGGTTTGGGAAGAAGACGTGGACGTTCTGTGGCACGCCGGAGTACGTGGCTCCAGAGATCATCCTGAACAAGGGCCACGACATCTCAGCCGACTACTGGTCGCTAGGCATCCTGATGTACGAGCTCCTGACAGGAAGGTAGGGTCTCTCAACCTGCACCTCGCCCTGCTGGAGACGTATACAGCATTTACATCATTTATTGACTCTCCTTCCTCTCTCCTCTCCTTCCCCTCTCCTCCTGTCCTTCGTCTCTCCTCTCCTTCCTCTCTCCTCTTCTTCCTATCCTATCCTCTCCTTCCTCCCTCTTCGTGTCCTCCAGCCCTCCCTTCTCAGGACCAGACCCCATGAAGACCTACAACATCATCTTGAGAGGCATTGACATGATCGAATTCCCAAAGAAAATCACCAAAAATGCTGCCAACTTAATCAAGAAACTATGCAGGTAACTCACACGGGGCACTGTGGGTCTTTTGAAAACAGAAAAACAAACATGTGACTGTTGGCCGTGGTTGGTTGTTGGTTAGGTTGTGGTGGACTTTAAAGGTCGGTTACTAGTTGATTCTAATTCATGACGTCTACACCGACAGAGACAATCCGTCGGAGAGACTGGGCAACTTGAAGAATGGAGTGAAAGACATTCAGAAGCACAAGTAAGTCCATGCCCGTCGTCAGCCTTGGTATCCCAGTGGGAACACTGTCAGATGATCAGTAGGACCACGGGTGCGGTGGAACGTTCTCCAACCTCACTCACTCATCTCCTCTCTGTCTCTCAGATGGTTCGAGGGGTTCAACTGGGAGGGGCTGAGGAAAGGAACGCTGACTCCTCCCATCATCCCTGATGTGAGTTTTGCTCCGCTCACCGGGTGGCACTGTGTGAAGCGTTGTGACGCAGCTAAACCTCTCCCGCCTTCTCTGTCTTCCCTCAGGTCTCGTCGCCCACGGATACCAGTAACTTTGACAGTTTCCCGGAGGACGGTGACGACCCCCCTCCTGATGACAACACTGGATGGGACACTGACTTTTAACCCCTGACCTCCCAGATAGCTAGCCAGCCTTCCACCCAATCTCAACTATATCCCCCAGCTACCGCCCCCACCTGGCCCCACCTTAACCTGGATTACCTCTGCCTGGGTCCACCTAGGGCCTGGTCCTGGTTATGGGCTTGGACCTGGGCCTGGGCCTAGGTCAAGGGTTAGGGTTAGGGTTAGGGTTTTGGTTTAGGTCTTGAGTTTGCATTTTGAGCCTATAGGTCAGAAACTTGGGATGGCCTTCTTGCTAGACCTGGCTGCTGATAGACAGACAGACACTCAGTACCGTGAAGGACAGTCGGAGACAGACGGACAGCGAAAGAGGACAGTTGTCACACTCTGGGTCACCGAGATGCCTTCTCCCATGTAGCTCCGGCCACGACGTCAGTAGGCCCTGTCTCTGTCTATCTCTCCGTCTCACTGCACCCACCTTCTGAAGGACATCCGGGGACCTTCTCCTGGAGCCTCGGACTGGCCTGGTTCTGTTGCCAGGGACCATCGGGCCTGGACAGAAACACACTGACATTGATTCTACCTTGCGGAGAGGAGGATTGACAGGAGAGAGAGAGAGAGAGAGAGAGAGAGAGAGAGAGAGAGAGAGAGAGACCCCACACCTCTTTTTGTAGCATATTCGAACTTATCTTCATGCCATCACATGCTACCACCTTACTAACGCATTATTAACATCACTGTTGACAACAGTTCAGGACGGATTCACCTTGTCTTTTCAATCCTTCATTCATCATCAACATTTTATTTTATTAAGTTTCTTTGTACATGAATTCCCATTTGAACATACCACTTTATGACTTCAGCACATAAAGATAATTTATTGTACGTATTCCATTATAATATTTGAATATAAAAAATCAACATACACACTCGCCTCTCTTACAATGACAATATGGTTTGTAATGTTGGACATACTTGATGACAATACTTGCCATCTTAGTTCTCAGAGACATGCAGTTTATTTTACATTGTTTTGCCTAATTGTGTTGCACAGACTGGTTAGTCGTTTGTACATTGTTTAAGAGGCAGAAAGGTTAAAATATATTGTGTTTTTATTTTTAAAACGATGACAGGATACTATGAAATGACAAAGATCCACACAGGTCCGTTTCTTACCACAAGGGGGCAACTGGCACCGGAGCAGAAAGAGAATATTTACATTTTACCGTTAAATATTGTCACACCGAAGAGAACTTGCATGTTTAAGACTGGAAGTGAACATCAATTTTTAACGATCGAACATACTGATAATTTCATTGGGTTGAATCGTCAGCATGCCGTTTTAATCATATTATGTTGCCATTCAAAACGAATTCACTTTACCCAAGGCCTCACTTCGAAACATTTTACTGTGCTCTGGAAAACACATATTTCGTATTTATTGCAGGACCAGAGGTGAATATTTGTGTACGTAAATATTTAGTGCTTATATTTTTGTGATATGTATTGATAAGTATGTTGTACTCTACAGTATGAGTGACCTTAATATCAATTGGAATATTTGTTTTTATTTGTCAGGAACGTTTCCCTTCGTCGAGGTAAACTAGTACATGTTATAGTTTCCACATTCATTTGAAATTACATGACTATTGGCATTAATAACATTTTTGAGAAAAATAGTGCCTTATTTCAATGGCATCTCCAAAAAGCATATTTAGCCGCTTGTGTTACCTTGCATGACACGGTTAAATCAAACCTAAACTGTCGTCCTTACTCTGCTTGCTGCTTTTTTTTATTGTTCAGCTATATTTATATGCCTTTTCTTACAATAAAATCTAACTTTTAATCCATACGAATTTGTCATGAGTCAATTTAATATGCCAGTGCTTCAGTCAAATTTACTGTCATTTGTAAGTGTGGGAAGTGGCCTACAGTTTATCCGCAGGCAACATCATCAAGAGGCAATCAGGAAGGCTCTGATCAGGCCTCTAACAACATAACTACGCTCTTGCTCTTTCCTTTGATACACGTGCCTCCTCACTGCAGGAGAGCGTTCCAGAACACCTGACACTCCGGGTGTAATCTTTTACTCCAAACTAAACAACCTGTCCTTTATTTTCTCATTCTAACACAACTGATAGTGTATTTATTTAACACTTCGGAGACAAGGCTGTACCAGAGGGGTCTATTGTAGCGTGAACTGATTAAGCTGCAACCAGGCATTGCAAAACAGGATTACCTGGCGTCCAACCAAATGAATTTGCTGAGTACAATGTCTGTTAAGACCCGCTAAAAGCCGAGCAAATGGACTGTTTGTGAAAATGCCCTGCCCGTTGAAGTCCGATTAGGACAGCGAGTTCAACGTCTTTTGATCTGCTTGTCATCAAAGGCTCTCTCTACACAGGCGCTACTTTACACCACCGCAGGCTTTTCGATGTACAATTAAAACAAAGCCAAAAGACCAAAGAATCGACATGAATGCTGCCAATTCACGTTTAATGAAGTGTATTGAGCGTTTGTTTTGTAGTGGTCTATTATAACCAACCCTTGTCAACAACTTCAAAGCCGGGGAGGGTTCCCAAGTTTTTTTGGTCTGCCAAGCACTTTTGAAACTGTTAAACATTTAGAGTATTTTGTTCCTGCAAATTCCAATGGTTCACTACGCTAATGTCCGACCACAGATTCGAACTGCCTCGATTGTAGAATATCCATGTTATGAAATACATGACCGATGTGTGTTAAATCAGGTCTTGTATCACATTTCGATCAAGTCTACTGAAATGTAAATTATACAATCTGGGTTAGGCTACTTTAAATTAAAAACATTTACGTAGTTGCTTTTGCGGATCAGTTTTTTCAAATTCTTTCAAATAGCCTAACTGTATTTTTCCAGCATGGAATAACAAATCATTATTTATTTATAGTCTACATTCTAGTATGCTATAACATGCAGTTTTGTCAATAAAACAAATTTGCTTAAAGATCACTAGAGGTATTTCCCATTAGCCTTGTTAAGCATTGTTAGAGTTTGCACAATAGATTTGTACAGAAGGTGCTATTTGGAGATATTTCAAAGGACTCGCTGATGGAGAAAAGAAGCTGCAAACTAATTGTTTTACAAGCCTCGCATAAAGTTGAGAAGTACTGATGTGAATTCCTTATCGCCGAGTGATAATCAGTCCAGCCTATTTCTTTTAAAGCACTTAGGCTGAATGATAATTAATTCGGTAAACTTTTCACTCTTAGGCAATTTGCGTATTCGGCTTTGATCCTCCCCGCGCTCTTAATCAAGTGCATTTCAAAGTTCCACTCATTACAATTACGGATCGAATGTCGTTAACGAGCGAAGAATGTCTTGATGAATGATCACCAGGCTGGGGCCGCAAACTCTTTAGACTAGACGCTCTATGGATACAGCCTCTCTAATGGCCTAGCCAAGACGCGGATCAGATGGTTTAATGACTTTTAAGTGTAGGGCTGCACACAAAATTATAGCCTACATTTCACAGCATCTAATGACAGAATCAAACGGAATTCTATTTTTGGTGTCCCTATATGCACTGGCCTAGTGAAGTGGACATCCTCATCAATAGATGAGGCATATTTCCTAGTTTCAACATCTATTGTATGGTGCTATTGTATTCATTATTCCTCAATGTGGATACGAGTAACGTGTCCATCAAGCAGCGATGTGTCAGGGTGTGTGTGTATGTGTTTGATGTCAACTCGTGCAGCGCCATTGTGTTAATTGTACACAAACATCGCGGGACGTTTGGATGAGGGGGGTTAGTGGGTAGTTCCTGCGAGATGCGTCATGAGCCAGAACCTTTGAAATTCCATCCCGTCTTTTGTTACACATAGCTGGGGGCGGGAAACACAAACATAGTCCACGAATATAAAAGAAGCGTCAGTTGTCACCATAGTACAGAGGTAACTCGCTACGCTCTCACCGTGCGTCTTTTTCCGACCCTCGAGCGTCTTGCGATTTTTAGGCTACGGATCTTTTCGATATTGTTCAATTGAAGGATTAGCCTTTGAACGACAATGGTGCTGTGTGTGTGTTCTGCTGTGATGTGCTTGGTGCTCGGTTTCATCGGTTCTGCACTCGCAGGATCCGTGATTCTCAACTCAAACTCTATCAAGAGTGTGGCGGGTGCTGGTCACCCGGTAAGTGCAAGCCCGGACGAGTTTAGCTTCGACGCCGGCTCTCAGAATCTGGCAATCGACTCCATACAGGTAAGAATCGTGCGTAGGCCTACTTGTATTGATTTAGAAAACTTAACTCTTATCTTTTATTCATACAATTGTGTTAGGTAAAAACGTAATCAGTATACAAAGTTATTGTTTGCTATTTGTAAATATAGCGTAATAGGACCACATTTAGGCCTACCAAATAACGTTTTGTAATGTTTTATTAACAATATTGTTATTATTTTAGTCTCTGAGTTGCGCGGCTGACGAGGAGTGCGGTGACCATGGATTCTGCTACGCCTCCCGAGGCGCGTGTCTCCCATGCAAGCGGCGTAGGAAGCGTTGCACCCGCAACGCAATGTGCTGCCCCGGCAACCAGTGCAGTAACGGTAAGGTGTCCTGTCCCACTCTTGTCACGTTTTACACGAGACAACATCTCTCTTTTTTCTTTTAAACGTTGTGAGAAGTCGTTGCTTTGAAGACCGACAAAAGGCTTTTCAATTTGAGCAATTGTGCTCAAATGCCAGGAGAACAGGTGTAGGGTCTGCCACATGGTCTAATGTGTGATGTCCTGTGCTCTCTCTCTCTCTCTTTCTCCCTCTCAGGAGTGTGTCTGCCCCTTGACCCAGACATGGTGCCCCAGATTGGCGTGGAAGACCTGGTACCTGTAGGAACCATGCAGGAGGACAACTCCACAGCCGAGTTCACCTCCAGAACCAGCACACAGGATGCAACACCCAGAGGTATGTGAACTCACTGGTCTCTCTCACATGTGAACTAGTTTGCCAGGCCGTTTATCCAGCAGGTAAAGGCTGGATCAATCAGATGAATCCCTGATGAACTTACCTGCATGCAAACAACAACAAAGCATTGTAATAGACGGAGAAACTGTAGCACAACTAGGAAAATGACAGAATGAGAAACTAGATACACTTTGTAGCACATCTCATCTGGGTCCTGGTCTATCCTGCAGGCGTGGAGGGAGAGAGCTGCCTGCGCTCGTCGAACTGCTCAGAGGGCCTGTGCTGCGCCCGTCACTTCTGGTCCAAGATCTGCAAGCCGGTGCTGAAGGAGGGCCAGGTGTGCACCAAGCACAAGAGGAAAGCTGCCCACGGCCTGGAGATCTTCCAGAGGTGTGACTGTGGAGAGGAGCTGGCCTGCAGGACCCAGAGGGGCCCCGGGGAGCACAGCAGCAGCAAGGCAGCCCGGAGCCTCCACACCTGCCAGAGGCCCTGAGAAGACCAGCCCACCCAGCCCTCCTGTCCGCCCGCACGCCTTCCGGGACTGCCACCGTGGTCGTGATGGAGAGGGGGGTTGAATCCCCCCGTCTGGGGGTCCCCTGTCAGAGAGAGAGAGAGAGGTTCTCAGACGTGTGTAGAAACAGGCGTCGGGGCTGAGGGAGAGAGAGAGAGAGAGGATGTTTTCTGTTTCTCAAGTAGAAGGTGGGTTGTGTTGGCACCGAACCACCTCATCTATGTAATGTTCAAGGTTCCAGACTCTTCTTTCCGTGCCGTTCAGCCAAAGCTCGGCTCTGGTCGATGCAGGGTGACTCTGACCAAGGCCAACAAGGAGAACGAACGATTCAGACAGCAAGACCTGTACAGTTCATTCCAACTGATGTAAATTGTATTAGCAACAAACAAATATGCGGCAACTTGGATCCTGAACAGGATGATGGCCTCTTCATACCCTGTCTGCAAACCGACCAGAGGATGAGAGGAACCCTTCTTGTAATCTGAAACGTTCCAGTTCATGTGTTTATTCTCTCGATTTTATTCCCAAAAAATAGTGGAGTAGCTGTGATTGTTTCTCTGTGGAACTTCAGATTTCATATTATCACAGTACATTACTGTATTGTACATAGACAAACCATAATAGATGATGGCACTTAATTATTTTTATTTGAGACTGCTGTTTGTTGAGAAGGTGCTCTGTGGTTTATTGTTTTGTACATAAGAACACTGTTTTTTACAAGTGTATAGAGTTGGATTATAAATGTATATATTTTTTATCTGAAAATAAAATGTCCCAATAATGTCTTTTAAAATCATTTGTTCGTGACGTGCTGTTTGAGTGTGTGTTTGTGTGCAGCTGGATGTGTGTGTTCATGGTCGTTTCAGTCCTACAAAATTCTCCACTCTTAACTTTCTCTGACTGTGTGCTGTTGGAGAGCAGAGGTCCTGCCGGCGTTTAAACTAGGTTAGAGTATGGAGGTTCTGAGATTTAAACTACGTTAGAGTATGAAGGTTTTGGGGTCTAGACTAGGTTAGTACCATTACTGGAGTTGGTCTCAGATATGTCCACAACCATAGACAGAACAGCATGCAGTAGCTACATGTGCAGAAGTAATAGCCTGGCAAATGCGTATTCGTCTGGAACGAAGTTCATTTTAGATTTCCAAGGGGCGTTATCAATAGTCCACACATCCATATTCCGGTAAGAGGGAAATCTGTTTGAATGGGAGGGTGGCCAGACCCCTCTGCCAGAGCAAAGAAAACATGAGCTTGTCTGGTTCCCAGGCTGCTGAAGTAGAGGAGCAGCCGTCTGCCATCTCACTGTCACCGGAGCTCCATTAGAATTGTTCTGATCATTACGGATCATTGGAGTTCGACAACATCAGCCATTCTACTGTTTTATAACCACGGCTGCCACACACTCTGACCCTACCCCGACCTCCCTCGGCCTACAGCCAGGCCTGGGAACACTCCTTCTACGCAATGGAAACAAGATGGCCGCAATCTGGATTCAGTCATTCAGTCACGTCGATTCATCCCATGGGTCGGCTTCGACCTTCCCATTCTGCTGCGCTAAAGACATCCTGTGTTTTTGTCCTAAGTACTTTTTCTTTCAGATTCCGTCCTTCCCACTTCCTGGCTAAGGGCCCCCGCCCCGTGGTCAAGGTAACAGGAACCAGGAGAGATAGAGGCGTCCTTACTTCAGGTTGTCACACTAGACAAAGCAGAGCGGTGGGCATTTCAAAGCACAGGATATACAGTCTACAATCAACCTGTTCACACACACACACATACACACACAAATACACAAACACATACACACACATGGCTCCTCTCTTCTCCTGCCTTTGTCAACAGTCTAGACCAGACCCCAAACATCAGTGTGTGTGTGTGTGTGTGTGAGTGTGTTGGGGGGGGTCTGAAAGAGCTGCTAAACATACAGTGAAGAAGGGTGGGGGGGGGGCTTGGAGGGCACAAGATGACATCTGGAGGGTTCTTCAGATGACGTTCTTAAAACGTGTTTGATGTCAGGACATTGTTGAGCTCGTCTGTGGCATTCACTCTGGTCTAATCCACAGCAAACAGGAGAGCGAAGGCCCATGTAACGAAGTCCCCTCCGATTCTGCTTACAATCAGAACAGAAGATCCCTGCCCTCTACACACACACACACACATAAGCCCTTCCCCTAAAATACCCCTCCCCACAAACACACACCACACTTTGAAGTGCTCATCAGTCACCATCCAGTATATCAGGATCTTCTACAGAGGAGTTCAGAGACTGGGACTCCATAGACAAACAGACTTACGAAGGCACAAACACACTAATGTGGAGTAGACAATGTTTGGGCTGAGTGTGTGTCATTAAACACACATGCCGGAACCAAGGGGCTGGGACGATCACCAGCCAGCTGCTTTGGTTCTGTCTGACTGACTGACTGTCTGTCTGTCTGTCTGCTTCACCTGGTGTCAGGCCTTGTCCTAAAGAGGTCTGTAACATCAACTTGTTGTTTGAACACAACCAAGCAATTTGACTGTTTAAAAGCTGTCACTCGGGGCACTCACCCCATCCCCTAACCACACACTTACACACACACTCACACACAAACAAATGCACACACACACACCGGCTACAGTAATAAAGATGACACAACGTTCTGCTATAACTATGGACGGCTTCCAGCAGCTGGGGCTGTTACCTGTCTTCTCAAATTAGACCTTTGCTGTTTACTCTCTGCATCATCTTTTAAGATTTAATGGGCTCCCAACGTTGTCAGAGTGGGGTTAGGTTCACAGATGCTTCTTGGCCTTTAATTAGTTAACCAGAGCAGGTGTAATAGAGATATGAAGGCTGCTCTTCATTATGAGAGCTGGTGTGTGTTTACACCTGAATGAGGATCCCAGGAAGCTTCCAGGCGAACATGTAATACCAGGATATTAATAATTACATCAACCTCCATGGACCTCTTTAATCTGAACGTGTGTGTGTGTCAGCATGTGTGTGAAAGCAACATTGCTGCGCATCGTGTGTGTGTGTGTGTGTGGAGTTTCTTTTTCTTTTCTTTTTTTTTGGTGCTCCTACACACTATGATGAAGACATCAACGATGGCTCTCTTTAATTTGTGGGGTTAAATGACTAAGCTGCGTGGGAGGCGGGATGGGACTGGACAGGAGAGATGGGATGTGAACCTCCATCTCCCTGTGATGTGCGTCTTCAAACGCCCGCTGATGTGAATAGGAAGGTGAAAACAGGATAGAGTGATTAGTAGTTAGAGAGCATGTCACCTTCTGCCGGCTCACTCGCCCGAATGGAAGGGATGGAGGGGAAAGGGTTTCCTGTCAACACAGCGCTACGGAACAGACCTGAGGCTACAGCCCTCCAATGGGACACTTGAATGTGGAGTGTGCCTGCCTGTTTAGATGTGTCTGTCTGCCTGTCTGCCTGCCTGCCTGCCTGTCCGCCTGTCAGTCTGTCCCTGCCAGTCTGTCTGCTTATCTGCCTGTCTATCAACCAGCCTGCCTAACTATCTGTCTGCTTCCCGGCTGGTCTGGTCTGCCTCTCCATCTCTTTACCCGTCAGTCAGGGCAGCTTGAATCCCAGTCAGAGCCAGCAGGACAGGACAGCCCGTTCCAGCATGCTAAGATCCACTGAAGCAGAGAGGTTTCATGTTGGTGATTGGAGCGTGGAAAACCCTGTTTCGGATGACTTGGGGAGACTGATACAGCCTGTATGAACTGAAGAAACCCATCACTCTGATCCACGATCGAACAGAACACGCAGCCACTCGGAAATTGGCACAGTCATGTCTAGAAACCACACGGAGCTACATGGACGAGAGAGAGAAGGATGGTTCCGTCTCACCTCAAAGAAGTTCCATGTTGAATCTTGAGGACTAGGCAAGAGTTTGAGGTGAAACTATTTCTTTTCATGTGGGTTCTCATTTTGGTTGCATGGTTCAATAGTCAAAACTTCTTCTTTAGCATGTCGAAGCATAGAAATCTATAGTGAGCATTGGGGCAGCCAGCAGGAACATTCTACAAACGTCCCTACGACTCCCAGAGTGGTTGTGGTAACCAATCTGGATATAGACCAGCACCAGCCTTCGACTTGTCATTTCAGACAGAGCCACAATGGTGAATATTCATGCAGACTTCAGTCTAAACAAACCAGATATCTATTAATAGCATCCTATTTGTTTGAACAAGTTCAGAGTGAGAGAAAGAGCGGCTCACATCTCCCTGGACCGCCAACCTTGTACGGCCAACAACATCCACACGACTCCTGTATCATTTGCATATCCCTCTCGTCCAATAACAACAAGAGCATGTCCACTGACTTTTTACAAGCACAAGTAAATAATTTATGAACCAGCTCGTGCCAACGTGTGTGTTACCTGGCGTTTTTACACATACTGTAAACAATGTTGACACAAACCAGTTCATTATGCTGCAGCCTGGCTTGTCTGGTCAGCTCTGCCTGTACTGACACACACACACACACACACACACACACACACACACACACACACACACACACACTGACAACATGGACACACACCTTTCCTTTAGCCTCCAGTGCAACGGTCACACACACACATGAATAAGTGAAGCACGTACGAATGAATGAATCCCTCAACCGGTCAATCAATAAATGAACGAACGAACGGACGAAAGCCGTATGACGTGCAGCCGCAGCCAGGTACACCGTCTGAATCAGCCGACGGTGTCTGGTGGCCGAGACTCGTCTGGACATCCCGACCCCTCTAAATCTCCTGGTTCATCCGCTCCCATCAGAGCACACTGAACCTCAGCGTGTGCAGCCTCCCGTGCAGCCAGACTGGAACCGGATCAACATGGGCTCCAGGAAGCTCAACCCTGGCTGTAAATCCTCGTCTGCATTTCACTCCTCCAGTGTGCCGCTGATTTGCTTTGGGAACAAGAAGAAGAAAGAAAAAAAAAAAGTGTCCTCATTTTCTTTTTTGGCGTTGCCACTGTAAATCTCACAGCAGCTCCCTGTCGGGGCTGTTTTGTACATTCGTTCGACATTCATCCAAATAAATGAATCAATTCAGCCACTCTGCCGTCTCGGCCGGCGGATGGAATGTGAATGAGTGTGTGTGTTTGGAGGCAGCGTTCATATTTTCTAATCAAGTGGAAGTCAGGAGCTGCCGACAGGTAATAATCACTCCATTAATCTGTCTGTAGACTGACGCTCATTATCCCCCACACTCCTCAAACACTGTTCATGGATGTCTGATGCCAGACACACAAACAACACCAACTTTATTATCAGGTGATTAAGTGAGTATAAACCAAACAATTCCAAATACACAAAACACAGCTGTAAGCATTTGGCGGATAAACTGAATCGGTTCAATCAGTTACACGGAAATGTGTCACGTAATCCAAATATGATTATACAGAAGTTAATTGTTTAAACTTGTGCGTGTCTCTTTTTGTACGTTGCAGAAGTGGGTCTTGTAGAAACCCAGTCATGGGACACTTTTGGGGACGAATTTGAACCCAGGCCACTATGGTAAAGCCTGAGCCCCCCCCCCCCCCACACACACACACACACACGTCACTCTGGATTAGCTGTGAACCTTCCGGAGGTTATCCAAACAACTCAGACACCTCTCTATCTCTCTTCATCCCTGTTTCTTCTTCTCTTTGACTCTGGGACTGTCCAGAGCCCCATCTGTTCATCTCTCCTTCCACCCCCCTTTACCTTCTGAAGCCATGGAGAGAGAGAGAGGTGGAGAAGAGAAAAAGGGAGAAAGAAAGAGAGAGAGACACAGAGAGAGACACAGAGAGAGAGAGAGAGAGAGAGACAGACAGCGGGACAGAGAGAGAGAGATACAGACAGACAGACAGCGGGAGAGAGAGAGAGAGAGAGAGAGAGAGAGAGAGAGAGAGAGAGAGAGAGAGAGAGAGAGAGAGAGAGAGAGAGAGAGAGGCAAAGCCGGGTCCTGTTTATTGCTTTTGTTTCCATTGTGTCCCGTACAGTTAGCAGAGGATAATAGAGCCCAGCCCTCCTCTTGATAGTGCCTCTCGGAGACCTAACGCCCCCATTTGTTCCTCACAAAGCCTGCCTCAGACCCCAGCAGGCAGGGGCTGCTTGCTATCTCACTGGCTTAAGTGATTGGGGTCCACTTAAAAAGAAGAGCAACTCTTTGATGTCAGTGAGAAGTGTCAATGTCTTGGATCCCACCTCTCGCCCTCCCTCCCTCTCTTTCACACCTCTCTCTGTAGTGCTGTGATTTGTGGGGTAAAACAATAATGGGCCTGAATCAGCCTATTAACAGCCCATTACCCTCCTACTCTCTGTTTGTCTATCTGCACCAGTGCTTGTAAGGTACTGAGGGAGGGGGCGTGGGGGGTGGGGTGTGTGTGTGTGAGTGTGTGTGTGTGGCTTGGGGGGACCAGATGTCTGAAGGCTTGTTTGGGTACAGGGACTGTAGACCGTCCAGGGTTGGTGTTTCACCTCAGACACAGTTACATCACTGGTCAACGGGATGGATGCTATCTCCAGACCAACATCGTCAATAGACCCCGATTTCTTCATGAGGAGAGAGGGACGTAGAGAGAGAAAGAAAGAACTAGATTTATAGAAGATACTAGAGGAACCGTCACAGCTATTTTGTTCAGCTTTCTAGCCGAAGTGTAAACGTGAGTGATACGAAGACAGTTGTGGACCTACATATGAACGAGCATGTGAAGAACCATGTCACGAGAGGGGTGGACTGAGAGGACGAGGGAGGTGAAGGTGTAGGTTACAGCACTTCAAAGGCCTTGTCTGGGACTAACCAGCCAGTGCAGTCACTCACACAGCCAACCAGCCAGCCAGCCAGCCAGACAACTTCTGTTCAAGGTGTTCACTCATGGGAGAACACTCCAGGGTTGATCACCTGAGAAGAGACTGACTCACTGACTTCCTCTTGAGGAGAAGTGGGCTGTACAACCGCAGGGACTTGTGTGTATGTGTCTGTGTGCATATGTGTGTGTGCGTGGGGGTGTGTGTGTGTAGGGGGAACCTGAGACAGGCAGGGCGGAGGAAGTGTTTGGGGTTGGAGAAGTGACCCCGTCACCCAAGGCAAGATCAATTACCCCCCCCCCCACGTCACCCCCCCTCTCGTCTCACACCCTGCTTCCCTGTGAGAACTGACTCACTTTCCCAGAAGCCCTTGTGATGGGAGACTGGGAGCTGGCCGGGCAAGACCAGGCCTCAAACTGCCTCCAAACAATGTACTGCCTCCAAGCCCTGTACTGCCTCCAGAGTTTAGGCCTGTACTGCCTCCAGGGACCAGGCTCTCGGAACGTCTTACTCAGAATGGGTTCACTTTCAAAAGAGAGTGTTACCACACTCTGCTTCGTTGTCATCCCGTCAACAAAAGCCCACGTTTGAGGTCTCCAATGGCAACCCGTTCCAGACTAGTAATATGCTGTCATACTGTATGATGATGGTGTAATGTTATGATTGATTGTGAAGCGAATCAAGTCATTTCAGCTGTGTGATTATAATGTCATCTCTGAGGCTCAGATGGAGAGGCTGTGTGTTTAGCAGAGGCTGTCTGAGGTCTCTATCCCAGTCTCAGGGAAGGCCAAGGGCCTGCTGTTTCTGTGGTTAACCTATCTAACCACCCTACCTAAGTTATAATACAGGCTGGGGTGGGTCACAATGTGTGTGTGTGTTTGGGGTTGGTGGGGACAACACACTGACACTAAACCCTCCCTCCCTCCAACACCGCCTGGCCGCCAGCTCATAGTTTAATCTTCATTGTTGATTTGGGCTAAAATGGCTTTCTGTGGTAAAATCGGTTGTCACTGTTGTCAATGTCCTCTGCCAACATTTGTGTTTCAGCTCGATTTGTGGCAAACTAGCATTAGGAATGTGGTCTCTAACTAGCATTAGCAATGTGGTCAGGAATTGCTAAATAGCCTTAGCAATGGTGGCGGTTTGAAAGAGTTGTGGCGTTTTGTGTCTTTCGAATGTAAACCAAAGACGTGAGCTATGTTGATGAACAACATAGACTGCATTAAGTCTGTTATTTCTCATAGAGGTGCGGGATATACAAATCTTTTCACAGCTTGTTGAATTCAAAGAATGTGTTGAGTACTACAATGTGATTAAGGCAAGAGTTGAGGGAATGCTTTAAACAAAGGTGGTGTTGAGGGAAGGTGGTTGTGTTTCTGGTCTCATTTTCCATCTCTCTCTCTCTCTCTCTCTCTCTCTCTCTCTCTCTCTCTCTCTCTCTCTCTCTCTCTCTCTCTCTCTCTCTCTCTCTCTCTCTCTCTCTCTCTCTCTCTCAGGTTTAAGACGTTCTCCAAATAACACACACCCTTCCAACCAATCAGGTGGCCGCCAGACAGTTTTTACAGTCTGCCACCCTAATATCAGGTGTACACACACACACACTTACGCACATTCACACACAAAACACACACACACAATGTTTACCAAAAGGGCTCTTTGGAGCCGAACTTGTAGAAATGTCAGGAATGTTGGAACAGGACCACGTCTCAGGGACTCTAGTGTAGCAGAGTCGGTTTGGTAACAACAGTCCTCAGTCTAGAGACCTGACTTCAAAACCTAACCATCACATGATCGATGATAAGTGTAATTCCATTAGTAAACACACCAATAGTTATTTAAGCAGTTTGCGGCACCCCTTGGCTGCAAAAAGTTCTATGTGTCCCCTCTTGAGATTGGGATGGCTGATTCAGAAGATGATTTATGACTTGAAGCGGACCTTGGGGACATGGATCTGCTCTGCCTTCCCAGCAGCAGCTAGCCTCAGCCCCAACCACTCATCCCCATCACCACCTCATCACTCGGCTTTAGTCTGGCCCTGGGGGAGGACACACACACAGATGCACACACGCAAGCATTCACACACAGACGCACACACCTACTCAAACACAAACACCCCAACACACGCACAGACACACATACACACACTATCTGCAGCCCACAAAGCTACCCCAGCCACAGAGCTGGTGATATTTACACACTTAGTCAGCTTTTGGCCACTGTTCTCCAGTGCCAGTATGAGGGACAGCTCAACTCAGGACTGGCAGCCAAACCGAAAAACTCACACACACACCAGCACACACATACACCCCCCCCCCACACACACACACACATACATACACACAGCAATGATGTGCAACACAGTCTTTGCAGCTCAGTGAATGCCAGGTCAAGAGAAACAACCTCTTCTAGTTAGCATAAAAGTAGAGGAGGTGGTTTGGCACCAGTATTTCATGGTTCTTGTTGACCATGAATGGTGAACATACGACTAGCGAAAAGGAACCCATGTTTGATTCCCGGCGACTACATTCTGAACTTGGATAAGGAGAGGTTACTTTGATTTGGCTATGAGGGCGTCCCTGACTGTGATGAAGGCTGCTGCTTGTTCTACCACCAAGTGTAAACATTCCCATAAAAGTGCTTACTGGTCATTCCTCAGCCAACACACACCTGAACAAACTCACCACCCTGACGGCTGTTTAGTGAAAATGTCCTATACGTGTTTGTTTCTGAGGGCTGCTTTTCAAATGAGGCCTTGACATGAAGCTCAGTGCCTTGCAGACGGGCCAGACACCTTTTCACAGGCACAGTGGAGATGCTGAGAGCCACTAACATACACACTGCGGAAGACCGCAGGAACAACACGTTGTGTGTGTGTGTGCTTGTGCGTGTGTGTTGGATGGGTCTGAAACCTGATCTGAAGCTGTGGAGAAAACCAGACCAAACAGGAAAGGAGAGGAGAAGAGAGAGAAGAAAGAGAAGAGGGTTCAGTATAAAGCAGGCTTCAGGAGGTCCCGGCGTTCAGTGGGGTCAGAACGGAACAGTTCCTCCAGAATATTTGATGTGTGCAGGTAGAGCTTCCAGACCTTCCAGAGCTTCCAGACCTTCCAGAGCTTCCAGACCTTCCAGACCTTCCAAAGCTTCCAGAGCTTCCAGACTTTCCAGACCTTCCAGACCTTCCAGAGCTTCCAGATATCCAGACGTTCCAGACGTTCCAGACGTTCCAGAGCTGGCTGCTGACAGAGGACATCAGCGACGTGTCAACACAGTGGTTGTGAAACCCGTCCGCCGGACAGCTGCCAGGACACTCCGGGAACTCCTTTCTGTAAAACACATGACTTCATCGTCGCCATGACAGCGAGACCTCCAGGAGCAGATGGGGAGTGTGTCATGACAAGGTTGCCAGCGGCAAAGGATGAGCACGACACACTACACACAACAACATCTACAACTCACAATACACTCTGCATGCAATACAGCATACAGTAGGGAATGCATTATACATGCTGCTATCTACACGCTTCACACAGCATACTACACGCTTCACAGCACACTACACTACAAAGCTCAGCTAGATGGGAAACACTACACAGCTCAGCGATGTATGGAGACAGGCTGCAGGCAGAAGGAAAAGGCAGAGGGAGGGAGAGAGACCAGAGGCAGACAGACCGAGGCAGAGACGGAGAGAGAGGCAGAGACGGAGAGAGACAGAGAGATAGGCAGAGACAGAGAGAGGCAGAGACAGAGGTAGACAGAGAGTAGTTGTGAGTGCTGTGTCTGCTGCAGAAGGCTGGTGGAGACAGCCACAGACATCAAAGCCTGTAAATGAGGGTTTCATCAGTGGAGACACCAGGACGACCACATTATCACATCTCCTTTCTTCTCCCAGGGAGACATGAGAGGCTGAACAACAACCAGTGAAGCTGCAGTCTGGGACTATGAGAGGGAGCTGTGTGTGTATGTGGAGCCATCTGGAGCCATCTGGAGTCAGGTGGCTGAGCGGTGAGGGAGTCGGGCTAGTAATCTGAAGGTTGCCAGTTCGATTCCCAGCCGTGCCAAATGACGTTGTGTCCTTGGGCAAGGCACTTCACCCTACTTGCCTCGGGGGGAATGTCCCTGTACTTACTGTAAGTCGCTCTGGATAAGAGCGTCTGCTAAATGACTAAATGTAAATGTATGTGTGCATATTCATGAAGGTGTGTGTGTGTGCTTGCATGCGTGTGTGTCGTACAGTATGTGTGTGTACAGGTGTATTATGTCAGTGTCTGTGTGTGTCTATTTAAGAGCGTCTTGTTAAAGTCTGCTTGTGTCTCTGAGTGTCTGTGTGTGTATTTTCCCTGTGTGTGTGTGTGTATGCGTGTGTGTGTGTGTGTTTCTCTGTGTGTGTATTGTTGATCCCTGCAGGAAAACTGGAAGAAATATTAAATACGTTTTTTGAGGCTGACCCATAACCCATACAAATCAGCTGAATCCATCACAACCACAAAATAATACATTTCTGAATGTGAATGAGTCCTGTGTGTGTGTATGTGTGTGTGTGACAGCTTCCTGTAAGAAATACCGACTTGCGGCACTGACTAATGACGAGGCTGCCTTCTAAATACAGCTGTGCTTATGCTATGTACACACACACACATACAAATTCATACATGCGCAGAGACACACTCCCACAAACACTCGCAAATACCCAAGTCATGAAATAAAACGGCCCGGGTCCGTTCACAAGTGCTGTGTTTGTGCGGGTAAGTGTTTTTCCAAGTGTGTGTGTGTGTTTTCTCGGGCGTGTGTGACACCAGGATGGCTGTGTTGTGAGCTTGAAGAGGAGTAATGGAGGTGAACGGAGGTGAAGTTTACTAAACACAAACAGAGGGACGTGTGATTAGGGCTCCCCCGGGCCTCTCTGACGTCTGACAGCGCCACACAAAAGAAGCTCAGGAAACGAAGAATAGAAAAAAGGAAAAAATACGAAAGACTCCAGCAGCCATCTCGTGTGTTTGTGATACAGTAGGTGGCGGATTCGAGACTGCAGCTGTATGCATGTTTGTGGCGAGAGTGTGCTTATGTGTGTGTTTGTGTGCGTGTGCGTGTGTGAATTGGTCAAAATGGAAGTATTTGTATTTGTGTGTGTTCTTGTGTGCGTGTGTGAGAGTGGTGGTGTGTGTTGGAGTGGTTGTGTGTACACGTGTGTGAGTGTTGGAGTGGTTGTGTGTAAACATGTGTGTGTGTGTGTGTTTGGCATACACCAGATACTTAGTGCGATCTCCAGAACTGGATCAGTCCACAGTTTCATCTGGACTAATAGGAAACGACAGCAAGGACCAATCAGAGGTTGGAATTCTCCTGCATCTCTACCAATTAGGATGCCCCGCTGTGCCTCCTATCCTCAGTACCAATGTGTGTGTGTGTGTTTGCCTATTCTATTTGAAGCCAGGTTTGTGTGTGTGTGGGTCCTCAGTACCCTGTGTGTGTGCATGTGTGTGTGTTTGTCATGCCTATTCTATTTGAAGCAGGAATAAGTATGTGTGTGTGCATGTTTTTTTGTGTCTCTGTACATCCACATGTTGTTATTTTATTTATGTTTGCCTGCCTGCCTGTCTGCCTTACTGCCTGTCTCTCTGTCTGTCTGTCTGTCAACATCGGTTTACCATAAGTGTTCGAGTGTTCATGCGTACTATGTACCGTGTGTGTGTACTCACTATGTTTGTGTGCACATGTATGTATGCATGCGAGGACACATTGAGAATGTGGTCCAATGCTGCCCTTGAATGTGTACTCACATCGTAGATCACAAAGCAAGGACAGATGAGAACATATAGTTTACAAGGCCATAAATAGTCTGAGAACCTATGCATGGTCGCAGCTGCCAGTCTGTATTACAGGCTTCCAATGTCTTTTCCCTGGGATCTGACGGCCCTGACAGAGATCTGCAAGAGGGGAACACTGACGGCAAACAAGGACAGTCTCCTTCAGGAGAGACGGCCATTCTGTCCCCACGAGCCTGTGGGTTCTGATAGGCTCGATCATGTGTTTCTGCCTGCGTGTGAACGGTCTGCTCGTGTGTGTGCTCGTGTGTGAGTGTCGGTTTGTGTGCGTGTCTGTGTGTCTGTTTGTGTGTGTCGAGTGTCGGTTTGTGTGCGTGTCTGTGTGTCTGTTTGTGTGTGTCTGTTTATGTGTGTGTTGGTATGGAGCAGGAGGAGGCAGGTGAGGGCGACCTGCGGATTACACACCCTCACACACTCCTCTACCGGCCGTCTCAAGAGCTGTGAGGGGCCGCTTCTGATCGTCAACAACTAAATGTAAAACTCAAAGGACCATGATGCTCTGCAGGAGCGACTACCGTTCTCTAATCACCAACCTGCGAGCTTGTAATTACTTACTTAATCATTTATGCTGTTGTGCTTATTTGAAATGTCTCTCTGGGCGGCGTGAAGGATGCGCAGATCAAAGCGGGTGGAGTCATTAAAGTTAGCTCATGAGGCCGGCGTAATCTTGTAATCATTTCGGAGGTGTAATTACTGGCTGCTGCTGCCGTGCGTGTCAGTTGGGATGGCTCCCGCTTGGCTGAGGGGCAGACAGGAGCAGGCACAGTCATTCACCTGCAAACCACCGTGACCAAACATCTCTCTCTCTCTCTCTCTCTCTCTCTCTCTCTCTCTCTCTCTGAAGAGATAGTTGACAGCAGGTGTAAGACGTACCCCGAATAACACACACCCTTCCAACCAATCTCTCTCTCTCTCTCTTTGAACAGCACAGGTGTGTGCGATTCATCTGGTCAGTGTTCACCTCCCTAAATGTTAAAGTCACGAAGCTTACAATTGTTGAGCTTCGCTAGCGCCATCTACTGATGAAGAGTAATTACTGCACCGTTTAACAGCCCGGCTCCTGTCTGGGTGGGTTAAGCTGTGTCTCTAACGCCACCTAGAGGCCATTTGAAAAGGCAAGAACGAGTTAGAAGCATCCAGCGATTTCTACTTCGACCAGGTTGGGGGTTACCCTCTCAAAACTATTATCAGAATAGCATTTGCATGATTTGAAGATAAAATGCTAATTTGGGAGTAAGGCTAAATGTTTAGATTATCATGTAGCGTGTAAGGAGAAAACACGTTTTCAGTTTTTTCACCTTCTCTCACTCAACCACCATCACGCGTACTTTATGAGATTAGTAAAGTGTATGTGTATGCGCAAAAAGTTAAGGTGTGAACCTGGTAGGCGTTCTTCATTTTGTCTGTCAGCATCTAATTAAATGCTGTCTCTATTTCAACATATTGATCCTGCTCACGGTCTCGTGAACTTCTTGTGACCTCACACGCCGTTAATGTGCAAATCATGCAGCACGTCGATCCTAATAAACAGACCTGCTGGGATGTCACGGTGCAACGGAGTAGGCTACAATAATGTGACCCACGTGAAAGATTTGCTCTTCGTTCCGTGAAGGTGCGGACATTTTCAATCTTGGAACGATTATTTCCATCTGCTAAATTCTTTCGCTGCTCTTGCCTGAATATCAATCCGTTTCTTTTACCCGGGGGATTAACGACACGGCCCTTCCCTGACTAAACCCGTTAAGTAGGGCCAGTGAATTCTCTAAATGTGCGTGGGAATCACCGCTAATAACCATCAACTTTAGTTGAATCACTATAACGGATGTTCTCTGATCTGTCTAAAAACTATTACTTAGTTTACACACTTTTCCTTGTAGCTCTAAATGCCACCGTATGAATTCTAGCCTAATCAATATTCGATCAAGCAGTTGGAACATAATCATAAAGTAATCTAGTAGGCCCTATATAAGGAAGTTACAACAAATTATTTGTGCAGTTGGCCGTGACATAAGGTAACATAACATTTTATTTATCTAGCCATTGTGTTTGATAAATGCAGCGCTAGAAACAGACCAGATGTATATTCCTTGTGTGCTTATGAACTTCACATTGCAATAGTACGAAGAGAATCCTTCCCAGTCAGAAGAACACTAAGAACATTCAGAAACATTAGAAATAATCCCAGTTTCCCAAAGCTCTGGAACACTGATAAGATAGAGACACGGTCCTATGCATCCAGCAAAGTGGAAATGACTACTGAATTCTCTCAACTGTGTATCAATCTGTATAAAAATGAAAAAAATAACACTGTATTCAAGTCAGAATGACCTTCATGATAGAAGTGTTTCTTCATTCAGAAACATGCCTGATCCGAACACACACGCACACACACACACAAAGCCACAAGGTATAGACCATTCTGGAAAAGACACACCACATGTCAGATGCTTCACATTTCTCAGAGGAACATGTTGATACAATGCTGAGTGAAAGTGCATCGTCACAGAGTATTTGAGCCATCAAGGGCTATGATCCAAAGTATCCCATCCGTGTCACGTCGCGATACACATTCCGTCCATTCTCCCGCCGGAACGAGGGTGTGCGTGTGTGTGCGGTGTGTGTGAGAGAGCATACCCGTGCGGGGCGCGTGTGTGTGCGCGTGCGTGTGTAGGGTCACAGCTTGGTCATGGGGATGTGCAGGTTGTTCCAGGGTCCCATCCACAGCTCCTCCTCGTCGGAGAGCGTGCGCTCGCTGTGGTTCTCCAGCGCCTCTCCCCCGCGCTCCTCCTCCCCCTCCTCCTCCACGTTATCCACCGCCGACTCCCTCTCCTCGCCCGCCTCCCCCCCTCCCTCCCCCCCCTCCTCCTCCTCCTCTCCCTCCTCCTCCTCCAGGTTCCTCTGCATCCGCCCCCACAGGCTGCCGGTTGCCAGGTTGGAGCGCGAGGCCAGGCTCTCCAGCCCGGAGAGGCTGGACCCCAGGGAGCAGCTGGAGAGCGCGGTGTTCAGGGGCTTGTCGGCGGCCACGTTGGCGCGGAGGGAGGAGCCGGAGGCGGCGGGGGCGGGGCTTCCCAGGGGCAGCCTCTCCTCCTGCGTGGCGGCCATCTTGTCCAGCTTCCTGAAGTGCTTGGCCAGCCGCGAGCTGACCGAGGGGGAGGAGCCCACCTTGATGTTGTTGATGTGTGTCGCCGCGGAGACGGCATTGGCGCCCGGCGCGCGGCGGGTCCGTATGACGGAGCCGTTCTGGGCCAGGTACACGCTCCCGTTAATGTGGTTGTTGGACAGCCGGTTCCGGTGGATGGACTCTGGGGCGCTGTCGTCCCCGGTAGAGCTGGTCTCGTACTCCCGGTCCACCACCAGCTTGATACGCTTCTTCCTCCCGTACTGAAAACAAACACGTAAACAAACTGGTCAACAGACAAACCCCCCGATGACATCATGTTGTATGGCTAAGTAGTTACGTCGTAGACGGAGCAAGGCAGACGCACAGCACAGCACACACACCTGAAGAGAAAGGTGAGAACACGTTAAGGGACACGTGTGTGTGTCAGAGAGAGTCAGTGAGGGTGGACTCTGGTGTGTGTATCTGTGAAAGAAGTAGCGAGGGTGTTTTTTTGTGTGTGTGTGTGTGTGTGAGAGTGAGGTAGTGAGGGTGGGTTCTGGTGTGTGTGTGTGTCTGTGTATGTGTGTGAGAGAGGAGGAGGGAGTCAGTCACTGAGGTACTCTGCTTTGTGTCTACGTCACACAGAGAAGCAATCACGACCCATTGAGGTTTCATAGGGGAGCATGAGACTGTCGCCACACACAGAGAGGCTTTCAACAGCTTAGAAGCCTGCTGGAAACGCATCTGCAAAGAAAGACAGTCAACAGAGATAGTGTGTGTGTTTGTACCAGGAAGAGAGAAAATGAGGTCAGGAAGGGGCATGCAAGCCATTTAGACGCTTCAGATTCAAAGCACACGGAACTGGAAAAATTACAATAATAAGTTCCACTCAGATAATGAATTCAAATGCAAACCAGGCATTCTGAAGATCTTACTTAATGAATATGAATTTCATTTAAGATGTTATGCCTTCGTTTGCATTTCAATCTTCCCTCTCTTCCTCATCCTCTTCCTCTGTGGTCTCGGAACGGTCTCCATGGCTACGGCTGCTGATGGTTCTATCCGTGGTAACCTCCTCCTCGTCATCCTCAGTGATGGGTGATAGGTCGCTAGAGGTGTCAGTCATACCAGTGCTCGTGTCTATATGGTAGCTGGAGCCACCAAAGCCCCGTCTCCGCCCAGCGGAGACGGCTGATTGGCTGGTACTGGACCGCCTGGATGTAGACTCCCCGTGGCTTGGCCCTTTCTCTTCCTCCTCTCCCGAGCTCTCCTCCTCACTGTCCTGGGTGGTGTCTACTGACCCAGATGAGCGTGTGTGTGTGGAGGTCCTGGGTCTGGGTGTCCTGGTGGACCCAGAGGGGCTCGTGTCTGAGGAGGACTTCCTGCCCGAACTTCCCGACGTCCTTGTGCTACTGGAGGAGGAAGAGGAGGAGCCGTGGGCGGTCGATTTTGGGCCTTCCCCACTCTCCCCCGACGTCCCACTCCCCTCTTCTTCCTCTTCCTCACTCTCTGATCCTGACCCAGATTCCTCCTCTTCCTCTGCGGTGCCAGGCTGGCTCTCCGCCTCCGACTCCTCCTTCTCGGTCTGGGACTCCTCCCCCTCCGTCTCGGACTCCGCCTCCTTCTCCGAGTCAGAGTCGGTCTCCGTCTGCGACCGGCTCTCCTCTTCAGAACCCCCCAGTACTCCCCCCTGCTCGTCATCCGAGTCCGGAACGTTCTCCCGGCCCTGCAGTCTGTCCGAGGGTTCTCCTGGGAACGTCCGGCCCGCGCCGGAGGACGGAGAGCTGCTCCTGTCGGAGTAACCCTCGTCCCGGACCCCCCACCCAGCGCCGCCCGCCTCAGACTCGCTCCCCTTGGCCTCCCTCGGTCCCCCTTGGCCTCCCCCCCGCCCCCTCCTCTCCTCCCCTGCCGCCCTGGAAACCCGGGACACGTACGCAGACACGCTCCTCTCCCCCACCGAGCCCGCCTGCCCCTCCACGCCTCCCCCCCTCCCTTCCTCACCCGCGGCCCCGGCGGGTCTGCGAGTGAGGGTCAGGCGGGTGAGGGCCGATCCCAGGCGCAGCATGGCCGAGGGCCGAGGTTCCTCGTCCTCGGCGGCGGTGCTCTGGAAGTAGCTCCCATCGATGTCCAGGCTGCCGGCCCGCCCCGGAGGGACGCCGCCCCCCTCCCCTGTGGCGCCGAGGGGGTGGACCCGGGCTTTGTTCCAGGGGGGGTGGAGGGTGGGGGGCAGGCCAGGTCCCGAGCTGGGAGACTTGGTCCCAGACACAAGCAGCCTCATCACAGCCTGGAGCCTTGAAACGGCTGTGGATTCCTGGGGGGGTCCCTGGGAGAATGTTTCGCTGGAGGGAGTGTGTGGGGCTTGGTCCTGCTTGCCGCTGGGGGCCTGCCTGGGGGGGCCTCGGGGGCCAGGACCCGGGTGGATGTAGGGAGGGGGTGGACCTTTACCACGCCCACGACCACGCCCTGCAACCTGTGACATGACACCTTCAACTTAAAGACACTGAGGTTGTCTGGATAAACCTCAGATCAGAAACAGCAACACAACAGGCATCATGGCATTTTCAACAACACAAAACTCTTGAGATGTGTCTGTCCAAGACAGCATCACAGCACACAGGGCCTGGAGCCTCCTCCTCCTCTGACACCTCAACCAGGACGTGAGTCAGCAATCTGAGCAGGTCTAACAGGGTGTCCGGGGGTCAAAGGTCGTACCTCTCCCTCGGACTCCTGGGGGCTGTAGTAGTAGCTCCCGTCGTCCTCCACCACCACCTCTCCGTACTCGTCATACAGGCCTGTCGGAGAGATCAGCTTCCTGCGGCTGCCGTACTGGGGAATGTCATACCTGCACACACACAAACACACACAGTGGGGAGCAGGTAAGCCGTAGGTCAAGGGTCACTGCGGTTGGTGTCCGATTAAGAGCTCCGAGGGCTCCTGGGGACGCAGACACCGTCCAGAAGAACACCTGTGACATCATCAGTCCGCGCCACAGACACACCTCCTGGTACTGTGTTTGTGGGGACATGGGTATAGAGGAACAAACGTACACAAAGGCTTTCTTTCTCCTCTCCCTTCATTTCTTACTCAACACACACTCATTCACTCTCCCCCACACACACAAACTCAAACACTCACCCATGATCATAATTGTAGTAATCCTGAGTGTAGTAATCTTGTCCAGGGTCGATTCCAGACTCCATAGAGAGCTCCTGGGAAAAAAACAAAACTCGAATTACCTCACAAGAAACAGCCTCTATTCTATCAGCGTCTATATATACTCTCACATCCTCTATATATTATCTGTCTCAATATTCTCTCACATTCGGTTTCAGCCTCTATAGAAAAGGATAGAGGTATAGAAAAAGGGCAGGAGAAAGCGAGAGGAAGTAGAGATCAATGGAAGACAGAAAGGAAGAGGAGTGAAAGGAGAGAGAGAGAGCAGTTCTCATACCTCCGGTCTCAGCAGGGCCGGTCTGAGTAGCTGTTGTTGCTGCCAGAGAAAAGCGAGAGAAGACAGAAAGAAAGAAAGAAAGAGAGTGAGAGAAGAGAGAAGGGTTCAGGGGTACATACGAGAGAGAGAAGAAAGAAATAGATAGAAGGAAGAGATAAAAGAGAACGAAGGAGGAAGCGAGAAACAAGAACAGCCAGACAAAAGACAGAGGAAAAAGATAAGTGGATGTTTCATTAAAAAGATAAAGCGAGTGGATCTGGATGGAGGGAAGCCTGCACTGAAACATAGAGAGAGAGATGTGTGTAGGTCAGGGGAAGTTTGGAGGAGAAAAACAGAGGGATGAATAAAATAGAAGCATATAAGAGGGAGATGAAGGGAGTTTCATAGACAGAGACAGACACAGATGGGCGGGGGATGACAGCGTACATCTTCAGCACGCATCTCTCCCCCATCCCCTCATCCAATCAGCAGACACCCCCACACCAAACACGACATCACAGCTTCCTTTCCGACGGCCTATCAGACGATGTATCTACTGACAGCATGTCAGTCGATACAGGGAAACCACCGGCAAATGACAGGGAGAAATAGAAGTTTTCAAAGGAGGCGGTGTGTATGTGTGCACGTGAGTGCGGTGTGTATGTGGGCTGTGTGTGTGTGTGTGTGTGGCCGGGTGCAGTTTGTGTGTAGTGTGAGTGTCTGGTGTGTGTGTGTGTCTTGGGGACTCACCTCCTGATGGCCATACCCGCGCCTGTGGAGGAGACACAAAATATTTATTTCTCTAACGGAGAAAAAAGCTGTAGGTGATAGAGAGTCAGACTGACACCATGGCTCTGCCACTGTTTCACTTAGTGCTCAGGGAGTGGACACTTAAATCAAAAGGCTGCGCGGTCTCACTAAAGCAGATATTTTCAGGTCCAACTACATATGAGATGTCACATCTGAAAGTGCCTTGAGGGCTGCAGTGTGAAACTTGTTACAGGGTTTATAAATCTGTTGTGAAAAGTGCCCTACGGATGAGAGAGGGAAGAGAGACTGAAAGGGGGAAGAGAGAGAGGGAGAGAGAGACTGAAAGGGGGAAGAGAGAGAGGGAGAGAGAGACTGAAAGGGGGAAGAGAGAGAGGGAGAGAGACTGAAAGGGGGAAGAGAGAGAGAGGGAGGCAAGAGAATGATACACAGAGAAGGTTACACCATAATAACTTCACTAAAGGGACATAACCGTTTTTATAGTTTCTAATCTAATATATTCATAATCATCCCCTGGTTTGGCAGTGCTTTCAGGGTTCAAACTATTTAAATATTGTCTTGATTGGCTTTGTATATAAAGATGTAACTAAACTACGGAAACTCACAACCACCTCCCATAATGCAACACACCCCGAGGTCACAGGTCACTAGGCTGACAGGAAGTGGCTGGGTACTTGATTAGGCCAGATGGGTGGTTATCTTTGACAATACCACAACCTTCAGAGATCCATGGCCACATCACACAATAAAATGTGCGATGAGATTAGAAGAAAGAGAAGATATTAGAAGTGAGAAGAAGAGATTAGAAGAGAAGAGATTAGAAGAAAGAGAAGAGAAACTACTTAGTGCAAAACGTTGCAGGAATTAGAATTCCCTCTGGCGTTGTGATGATCACGGGGAGGTAAACAAGACAGTTGTTCTCTAATGCCGGCGTAATGAGCAGCTCAAATGAAGATTTATCACTGAACAACCACTGGTGACTTTGAGAGGACTTTGAGCTTCCCTCAGCGCCCCCTCTCCCTCCTCCCCATCCTCCTTCTCCTCCCTGCTGTGCTGGTGATATGGTCCTTGTGTCTGTGTGTGTGTGTGTGTGTGTGTGTATGTGTCAGTAGGGAGAGGGCGTGCTCTTTAAGATGTAAAATGTACAAACCCGGAAACATGTTTCGCCTCAAGAGACTGGGTTGACGAGAGTTGAAGCACAAAGGTAGGTGTATATTCAGAGCTGATGGGAGAGGAGGAAGGAGGACAGAGGAGTGGATGAGGGGAGAGGAAGGGTGGAAGAATGAGAGAGGAGAATGTTGGGAGAGGAGAAGATGGGTGGAAGGAAAAGAGGGGAGAGGTGGAGGGATGAGAAGATGGAGGATGAGGGGAGAGGTGGAGAAATGAGAAGATGGAGGATGAGGGGAGAGGTGGAGAAGGGTGGAAGGAGGAGAGAGGGGAGGAAGGGGGAAAGCTGGGGTGGAGAGTGGAGGACTGTCCCTGTTCAGTCTGAGCTGAAGCTGCTGTTACAGCTGGCTACCCCCTATCTTTACTTCTGAAATCACGGTAGCAGCATGTCTGACGTGCTCTCTCTCTCCCCCTTTGTCTTTCTCTCTCTCTCCCTTTTGCTCTCCGTCAGTCTGCAACTCTTTCTTGCTCTCTCTCTCTCTCTTCCTCCGCGTGTCGATTGGAATGTGCAGCAGGCTGGAGAACCGAGGAGTGTGTGACAGAAGATGTGACAGAAGACAGGCCAGATGAGAAGAAAGAGACTAAGAGAGACGAGAGAGAGAGAGACTGAGTAAAAGAGGGAGAGTGAGAGAGACAGAGAGAGGGACAGACAAGGAGGCAGACTGAGGAAAAGAGGGAAAGAGAGACAGAGTATAGTAGAGAGAGAGAGTATAACAGAAACAGTGAAACTCTCAAGAATCTTTTCTTTGAATGTTGTTATTTAAACGGCCATTAGTCATTACAGGGCAGACTATAGGGAGTCACCAACCATTCATGGTGTATTTACACTAAAACATACAGACAAACTAACATGCAATGTCTTTCTGAAAATAATGTTCTTGAAAAATGAAAACATAAAAACAACATAGAAACGAAGACGACATCTGGGATTGAAGAACGAAACATCCAAATGACACAAAAGGAATAAAAGTCTCTGATGAAATGATGAAACAGTGATGAAGGGGAGAGGAATGTAGAGGGAGAGAGAGAGAGGAGAACAGAAGAAGAGAGAGAGTGAGAAAGATCACATGACTGTTGAATGCGAAGGGAAGCGTTTCTCCAGCTCCTCCACTATGGAGTTCATGTTGGGGTGGGGCTGCGGGGCCCGGGGGGGGGCGGGGGCGGGGGGGGAGGGGGCCCGCTCCAGGGGCGTCTCCAGATCCGCAGCGTCCAGGGAGTCCAGCGACTCCATGGACTGGCTCTTCAGCATGCTCTTCAGGGGGTTCTGCTTCTGGTCGATCTGGCTGTACATCTTGGCCACCGACTTCTCCAGGGCCGCGATGTTGGGGATGGTCTTCAGAATGCCCCTCAGCTCCCTCTTGGGGGCCTCGGGTTCGGGGAGAGGGGGCGGCGGGGCCCGCAGGGACACGGGCCTCAGCGTGGTCACGGCGGGCAGGGGCGGCAGGACGAAGGCCGAGGGGTGTTTGGGGGAGGGAGAGACGGGAGGTGGGAGGGGAGGCGGGGGCGGTGGGGCGGGGCCGGGTGGAGGCGGAGGGGACGGGGGGGGCGGAGGGACGGAGGGGGGCGGCGGGGGGGCGCGGGGGGAGGGAGGGGGGGAGGCGGAGGGCGGGGGAGGGGCGGGGGCGCGGGGGGCGGGAGGGGGGGAGGCGGAGGGCGGTGGAGGGGCGCGTGGGGAGGGAGAGAGGGAGGAGGAGGGCGGGGGAGGGGCGGGGACGCTGGGGGGTTCTGGGATGATCTCCAGGCTGACCTCGTAGGGCTCGCCGGCCGAGGCGGAGAAGCTGGAGCTGAACCTCCGCAGCACGGGCGGCGTGGGCTTGCGGCTGGGTGGCGGGGTCCCGCCGTCACTCTGTGTGATCACGATGCTCGGGGCCACCTGCGGTGGGGGCGTCGGGGGCGCGGCTGGCGGCGGCGGCGGCGGCGTCATCTGCTGCGGGCACCCGAACACGGAGAGCAGGAAGTCCGGGGAGAGGGAGCCCCGCGAGTCCCGGCTCTGCCTCTGCCTCATCTCCTGCAGCTGCTCAAATTGCCTGGCCTGCTCCTTCACCGTCAGCTTGGGCCCCAGCTCCGCGTCCTCGTCCTCCTCCAGGTCCGCGTCCAGCCCGTCGTCCCGGCTGGCCCGCAGCTCCGACTGCAGCAGCTCCAGTTCCCACTGGACCGGGTCCATCACCACCTGGCGCCTCAGCGACGCGTACATGTCCCGGCGCCGCAGCCTGGAGGGCAGGGTCCAGCTGTGGCCTCCCCCTGCTCCTCCCCCACCGCCTCCTCCGGGGGAGAATCGGAGGAAGGAGTCCCGGAGGAGGCCTCTCTTGGGCAGGGAGCCGCTCCCCAGGAGGTCCCTGCGCCTCTGGCTGCGGCCCAGCGTGTCCGGGCTGCTCAGGGTGCCGTCGTAGAACAGCGGGTTCTTGGTGGTGAGCGGGTTGTCGTCCGACAGGAAGGTGATGTTGGACTCGGACTTGGGCATGTTGTTGAGGAGGATGCCGTTGGCGCTGGACTGCTGGTGGGCGGCGATGGCGCGCGAGGCGAAGCTGCTGATCAGCCGCTGCCGGTCGCCTTCCTCCAGAACGCAGCGACGGCTGCGGGCGACGGAGGGCGGGGGGAGAGACAGCACACCCCAAAAGTGATAAGATGGAGGGAAGGCGAGAGGTGAAGGATGAAAGGATGGAGGGCGGAGAGCTACATAATTCCAACCCTAACCCTGCACTAGCACAACAAGGGGGGGGGGGGGTAGCTTAGCGGGGTTAGAGCATTCGACTGCCGATCTAAAAGCTGCGGGTTCTAATCCTCATCTGTGCATTGCTTAGGCTAAACGTGTCTGCTAAATAAATACGCTATCAAATGCGTTCACAACACTAGTAAACCCCCATATAAACCCAGCAGATCCTTCTAGATCCCTCTAGCGCCAGTGAGAAGACTCCGCATTCTGCACTAACACGTTCCACAGCCGCGATCCAGCCCTACGAGGATCGGAGGAGATCTAGAGGTTGGAAGACTGAGGCTAAAACACACAACGTACGATCCTCTGTGACATCCGCTTACCTTTCTCCTCTCCTAGCATTTGTTACAGAGCAAAACACGACACATTAATCCAGAGTCTCAACAACTGGCAACAGCTCTGATCTGCACTGTAGACAGTGGGGTTCACTACTGAAATGCAGTAGGCTGTTATACGATGGGAGAATGGAAAGGATTCACCATTGGCATGCTAATCTTAATCAGTGGATCAAATCTGATCCACCAATCAGGATTCACGCATGCCAATGATAGATCCTTCAATATCTCCCATGCTACACACACCTTCACACTAATCAGTAAACTATTCTACACACACGGGAACCGCTACACTTATGCTACGACAAGTCGACAAACACCGACACACCATTAGCTATGCTTTTACACACAAGCACAATCTACAGAAAAAAAAGCAGCGCTAATGCTTAAGCTAGCACAGTTTGAAAGAACATCCGCACATGTACTCACTTCAGTCTGGAGTCCAGGGAAGGATGGAGGAGAGCGGAGGATGGACAGATGGAGAGGAGAGAGAGACAGGTGAGTGTGAAGGGGAAAGCGCGGACAAGAAGGATGGGGGGGGGGGCGAGGGGGGTGTTGTGGGTGCATAGGGAGTTTGACTACACTGTTGATGTGGGATCAAAACCAAGCCAAGCAGACTAGGGTCCAGCTGGTGACAGAACCACATCCTCCATCCCAGCCCAGCCAGTACATCCCAGCCCAACCCGGTGCAGCCCAGCCTAGCTCGCTACAGCCCAGCCTAGCTTGGTACAGCCCAGCCCAGTCCAGTTTATCCCAGCCCACAACACGAGGTCTATTCAATGCCCAGCAGCAAACAGCCCTAACACACAGGTGCTCAAGCACTCAGCATCTTATCGATTGACTTCATTATGTTCCCCACAGTCCTTAAATTCCGGAATTTATTTCAATTATCTTTAATTGACGTTCCTGTGCCTGCTGTGGTTTTCAACTCGGCTATGCATGTGGCCTTGCTCAAAGGTCCATCGGCCACCATAAGAATATCTGGAATTTCCCATTCCCAGCACGCTGTGTCTTATTATGCTAATGCCCGCAGGAAATCTCAGAGGGAGAGGCTGCGGATAGGGAATGCACAACTTCCCTCCCATCACGTCGGCATGGAGACGGTACGAGCCGAGACGACGCGTAGAACACGGAACCCGACATCTGCAGAACCGAGAACTCGGAACCAGAACGCACCCTCATGGTAACGTGGAGGAATCGTCAAAAGGATAGATACGATTCAGCCCAGCAAAGCTTCCAGCACAGTCTACACTGTACACTGTAAAAGTCCCGGACGGGAATTGAACCCCAAGTCTCCTGAATCCGACCAAAGGACAACCTCGCTGAGCTAAAGCTTCAGGAACCAAGGAGCCATGTCTGTAGGCCTGAGCAGGCCTGTTCGCCCCCCCCCCCCCCCCCCCCCGTGACACTCACATGGTGCTGTCTCCAAGCTCCTCATACAGGTTGTTGGTGGGGGCGCCCACACTCTTGCCGCTTGGCAGGGCCATCTGAATACGGGCTGTCTTGGCACACTCTGCCTGGCGCCTGGGTCGCAGGAGGGAAGGGGTTCACACACGGTTACCCACACCCAAGTGTATCGTCACTGACAGAGATTGTATGTTGTATGAATAGTATTCCTACAGCTGACACATTGAATACATTTCACATTGACATATCCCGTCACAAATAATAAATGCTAGAGTTGACATGACCTAACCCAACCAGAAAAATTGTATTTTTCTTTTTATCGTAGCTTTACACATTGTCATTATGTTGGTATTGTTCTACTCAATTCCGAAATGTACTTCAAATTATATTGTATATTCACATACGTGTTGACAACATCAACATAATGTAAGTATGTTTGTACTTATACTTTGTATGTGTAATTTCAGCACAATATTCTTTAGCTAGGGGTTATCAAAAATTTCACTAGTAAAACGGATATATGTTATACACCTGATTTTCACAGAAATGAAGCCCATGCTAGTTAGTAAGGTTGTCTTCTATTGTACTATCTGCTCTTTCTTGCATTGTTACCTTCGGGTTTATCATTTCAAGGCTTCAGAAAAAGTTGGGTTCTAAGTGAACTGCGCCAATATAATTCTGAGAGGGCACTTTTGAATTATACATGCAGACACACAGATGTATTTGCAATCTGGTACAAACTGGATCTGACGGAACAATAAACTCAAAGAAAGCTATTTTGCCAAGTCATTTCTTATTTATACAGGCTAGGACTGCAACATTCGGCAGAAATGTGGAGAAACGGGCCTTCCTTCCATCAATAATACAGTTTTTATTAGCAGGCAATATCGTTGCCCTCTCTGATCTCAATCACTGACTGGAGAAAGAGTGGGGAAGGCGGAAGGCACAACCAAACACGTTCACCGCAGAAGACCAAGATAATCATGAGAAAGATGACGATACTCACTCTTTAAACCTGTTGATAATGACAGCAGAGAATGGAAGAGGGACGGAGAGAAAGAGAAACAGCGTGAGTCATAAGGAAGGCAATTTACAGGGACAGAGATCATTGTTGTCATTGCCACAGCCAAATATTATCCCTGGTGCTGGTACAGAAACATAGCTTGCTATGCTGCTTGTTTCCCCCTGCGGTGACTTTAGAGACAAGGGCACTGAGGTGAGTCACGGAGGATTCCGCTGTAGAGGAATGTGTCATCCCTGTTTACCGTTCTCCGCCACCTCCGCCATGCGCTGCCTTCAGCTCTCTCTCCTCTCTCTCTCTCTCTCTCTCTCTCTCTCTCTCTCTCTCTCTCTCTCTCTCTCTCTCTCTCTCTCTCTCTCTCTCTCTCTCTCTCTCTCTCTCTCTCTCTCTCTCTCTCTCTCTCTCTCTCCACCCCCCCGCAGCGCCCGTACTCACTGCCTGTAGGTGACAATGACGATGAGGATGGCGGGGATGCAGCAGAGGATGATGATGATGGCGAGGGCGAGCAGTGCCCCCTCGCTGTAGCCCAGCGTCTGGACGGCCTTCCTCACGCTGGTCACCACGTCGGGCGTGCGCACCTCCAGGATGCGCCCGCCGCGTCCCAGGTACGGCTGGAACTCCTTGTTGATGTCCAGCAACTTCCCGTCCAGGAACCTGCATACAGGAAAGAGAGGGAGGTCGGTAGCTGTGGAGCGCAGGAAACAGGAGGTTATCACTGGGTTGGTTGGGTGGTTTGGTGGGATGAAGTTATTGTGTATCGAGTGTATGTGTGTGCGTGTGTGTGTGTTCAGCCCGTGTTCATTTTTACAAGGAAATGAACAAACACTACCACAGCATTTAAATCAACAGCACAATGAGGTATTTGTTAGACCATGAGACCAACTGCTCTCTGCTGTGAGACTGAAACAGGCAGAGCTGTGTGTGTGTGTGTGTTTGTGTGTCAGTATGCGAGTGCGTGTTTCAGTGTGTGTGTCTGTGTGTGTGTCTGTGCGTGTTTGTGTGCGTGCATGTGTGTGTGTCCGTATGCAAGTGCGTCTGTGTGTTCCATTGTGTGTGTGCGAGGCAGCAGGCTGCTAGGCAGTGAGTGGCAGAACTAGGGCTGTTGTCACAGGGGGCTTCTAGAGGTTGACTCTAATGGACCTGTGAGCGTAGGCCAGCGCGTAACACAGAGCACAGTAATAGACCATGTCAACCCTGAACACCCCCGCCCCCCACCCTGCCCACTCTGATCCCCCCTCACATCCCCCCCCCCTCCCCCCCCCCCGTCACACCAGTCCTCAGTCTATGTCCCTGCTGGAAGCACACTTCTCCCAGCAGCCCCCCCCCCCCCCCCCCGCCCGACACACACACACACAGACAGACAGACAGGTCACACACACCTCCCCTGACGTTCATCCTGCATAAGGGACGACCCTGCCCTAAAGCCCTCACTGACAAGGGCTGAGGAGATGAGTGTGTCAGAGTGTCACTTTGTATGTCAGTGTGTGTGTGTGTTGTGTGTAGGTGGCAGTATATGTGCTTGCACATGTTACATATGTATGTCTGTGTTTGTGTATGTGTGTGTGCTAGGGAAGGCAGAGTGGGTGACGGCAGGCTCCAGGCAGGCTCACTTGAACAGCTCCTGTCTGGAGATGGCTCTGTTGGTCAGAGGGTCAATGGCGTACACCATCAGGTCAGACTTCCCATAATCCTCCTGCTCGAAGCCGTCTCCGAAGCGACGAGGCCCGATGGATTCCACCACCACCTTGGCCCCCGGGATCTGATCCTGCACGTACCGCTCCAGAATACTGGACACACACAGGTATGACACACACACACACACACACACACACACAGGTATGACACACACACAAACATGCATAGACACACACACATATACAGGCATAGACACACACACATATACAGGCATAGACACACATACAGGCATAGACACACACATACAGGCATAGACACACAAAGACACACACACACACAGAGACACACACACCAGACACACACAGATGCAGACATACACACACACATACACACACATGTTAAGTGATGAACACACACACACTTCATTTAGCAACCGTCAAACAGCAGGGGATCGTTTTATCCTAGAGTGCTGGTGATAAAAACAGTTGCGGTTATTCACGGCCCCAGGCCCTCCACACCACGCTGATTCCCGTCCCTCCTGCAACACCTGCCCGCCACTGAAAGGGCCTGGAGTTAAGAGAGCTGAAGTGTTTCTTCTCCCAGACACTCAGGAAGACGCCAGCGTCACGCACACACACACCAGCGGGGGAGCTAAATATCAGATCCGGCCTTGAGACGAGGATATGACATCTAGATAGGGTGCTTCGCTATAATTACACGGAGACACGCGCAGAAACCGAGATGTGTGCGATGAGAGAGATGTAGGAGATAGCACAGGCAACGACGGGGATAGAAATATAAAATGATACATGTGTGCCATAGATGTCTACCGTACTGAGATGACTATAGATCAATAGATGTTTCTCATACCAGATGTGCAAGCCTGGATAAATAAAGGGATACTATACTGGACATGTTATCTTAGATATCTAGATACATGTTGTACCAGATGTGTCTTGGATATATGGATGTTGTGTAGGTCTAGATGTGTGTTCTACTTGACGTGTCACCTGATCAGCTGCTCCTTGTTTTGCTCCACCACGGTGGGAGGAACGTTGGAGACCACCACCTGCATGTCCAGCTGGTTCACCACCGACACCTGGACAACACACACACACATACACACACACCGGTTAACACACACAGCATAACACACACGAGTCAACAGATACACACACACACAGTCAACACACATACATATACACACACACTGGTTAACACACACAAAGAGATAAACACACACACCAGTTAACAAACTCATACACACAAGTCAACACACACAGGACATAACACGCAGGATAACACACACAGGACAAACACACACACAAGCAGCTAGATCCAGATCTGGGAGCAGATCCAGGACTTGGATGAGGAGGTTCTGTTGAAGGATCTGGTCCAGTATTCTTGTTAATCCCAGAGCAGGCCAGAGGAACAGGCCTCAAATGCACTATCAATGACTCCTATCTGGCCTGGGATGGACCCATCGACGGTGCTGGCCAATGGCCAACAACACTGGACAAACACACACGCACACACACACGCACACACATACGCATACCAACTCAAACACACACACAAACAAGCAGGAACACAAACACGCATTCCAACTCACACACACACACACACACACAAGCAGGCAGGCAGGCACGCACAAGCAAACACACAAAGACACGTTGGCCACACAATCCACAACACTTGGCACTGTGCTCTCTTTGTCCCCTCTGCATTGATTAGAACATCAATACTTTGTTGTTTTTAAACTAAAGTGGTTTCTTCAAGTGTGTGGGGGAGGAGTGTGTTGAGCGAAGCAGTCCAGAGTGAGATATTAGTCCTGTGGTCTGGTGCCCATCCACAAACTGGAGCCCTGTTTCCTCTATAGAGCCCTGACATGGATTGGTTGTGTGTGTGTGTGTGTGTTTTATAAACTATAGAACCAGTAAGGCTAACCGAAGCACTATAACAGTCAGGAAACTGTTAGTGGTTTTGTGGTTGTCCACAATCCCATTTCCAAAGATGTTATCTACGTAGGTCAAGGTATGCCAATAAAGTTTTTATCTCTTGAACCTGGAACACCATCGTGCCCACGCGGTAAAAGCTACACTTGTGTCCGTTTGAAGGGTAGTGTAATAGCTTTTTCCTGCTCCTCCTTACAGGTAGGGTCTGTCAATAAAGTTTCGGTTTGAATCGTAATCACGTGACCACTCACCACAACTTCCGCCTTGCTGCTAAGCCCCTCGCCGTAGTTGTCGGTGGCAACGACGGTGAACTTGAAGTAGGAGCGCCGCAGGTTGCGGTACATGATGGCGGTCTTGATCAGGCCGGTCAGAGGTTCGATGACGAAGCCGTCTTTGCCGTCAGCCGTGGGCGGTATGATGAGACGGTACGACATCGCACTGTAGTTTCCCGTGTCCTTGTCGACAGCCTGGCATGTACACACACACACAAACACACATACAACCAGGCGTTTACACAGAGATACACATATGCACAAAGGCAAAGGAACCCACACAGATATGAACTAAAGTGTGTGCACAAGCACGTACACAAACAAACACACACACACACAGACGTAAGTAACATTGTGCTCATTTCAGAGCTCATTGCTGTTAGTCAAGCACTTTGTTGTAGTTCTTCTGTGAAACTGTAGGGGGAGGAGTGTTTGAGCTGTGAGCGCTCGTGTGCTCCAGCTTATGTCTTCCAAACACACACCCACACACACGCTCACACGCGTGCACACACACAGTGATAGTGAGTTATATTGGGAGTGTGTGAGTGGGACCAGGGTACAGGACAGGCCCCTCCCCCCAGGACTCATTAAGACTAACAATGTCTCCTCAATATGCTCAATAGTTCACCAAGAACCACTAGAATTCTCACAGGTGGACTGGCCTGGGTCCCCTATTGTCTTTATGAGGTCATCAGGACACCACGAAGCATCTTTCGTCTGGTTGGCTAGATGGTGTAATTTACTTTGCTAACTCAATTTCTCCCTCTCTTTCTCTCTTTCTCTCTTTCTCTATTTCTCTCTCTCTCTCTCTCTCTCTCTCTCTCTCTCTCTCTCTCTCTCTCTCTCTCTCTCTCTCTCTCTCTCTCTCTCTCTCTCTCTCACTCACTCTCTTTCTCTCTCTCTCTCCCATGCTCCGTGCCTCCCTTCCTCTCTCTCCAATCCTCCCTCCCTCCATTTCTTTCTCTCCTCCCAGTCGCTCTTTTCTTCCATCTCTCACTTCCTCTTCTCTCTCTCCCTCCCTCCCTTGCTGCCTCCCTCCCTTCAATCCGCCCTTGCTCTCCCTCCCTCCCTCCCTCTCAATTAGTTAGAGCAGAGGCCAAAAGAAAAGGGTGAAGAGAGGAGGACTAAGGAGTGAGAGAATGGCACAGGGAGCGAAACGCGAAAAAACATCCCTTCATGTTCTCTCGGTGTCTCCATGGCACGCTCTCTATTCTCCATCTCCTATCTCCTCTCCGTCGCTCTCTCTTTGTCCCTTTTCCCCACCTCTCTCACTCTATCTCTCTCTCTCCCTTTTCTCCCATTGGTCCCTCTCTCTCCTCCATCTCTCTTTTGCCCTTCCTGGATCTCTGTCTTCAGCCCCCCCCCCCCCCACCCCATGCACTCCTGGAGGATTCAATTATCCCTTCCTTGTTCCAGACTAATGAAAGGGTTTACAGGGTGGGTGACAAGGGGGGCGCTACCAGGCCACAAAGAGGAGGCCAGCGCTCGGGGTCCTGCTACCCAGAGAGTTGAGCTGAGGAGGGGGGCCGGGGCTCAGGGATCACCCCTACACAGAGAGGAGAACAAAAATTGCTCGTGCACAAACACAAAACGACAAACACAGACACGTACACACACCCGCCAACCCGAACACACACACCTACACACATAGAGAAAAGACTTGCCCTTAGAGAAGGGGAGAAGAGGGTGGGGGGGGGGGGGTAGCTCCGTTAATCTGACCTGCTAATCTCATTACACTCAGGAATACAGGATAATCTAGAGAGCAGCTCAGGGCAGATTGTCTACACAGTAACCATGTTCACACACACACACACACACACACACAGGTAGGTAAACACACACACACACATGTAGGTAGAGACACACACACACTCGGGCGCAGGTGTGGCGTACCTGGACCTGCAGGACGGAGGTGAAGGTCTTGGCATCCTCGGCCACGCCCCCCAGGTACAGAGCCTGGAGGAACTCAGGTGCGTGGTCGTTCTCATCCTGAACCTGCACCACCACCTTGGCTGTGTTGGCTGGACACACACACACACACACACACACACACACACACTGCTCAATAGACGCAGGCAAACAGAGTAGTTCAATACACACATGCTGGCAGTGCTAAAGACACGCTACGGGCAAACTGTAGGAGGGTGACTCTAAACCTGCTCGCGAACCCTGAACCACAGCTGTGTTGTGCTCCACACAGAGACACACAGACCGGCCTGGATCTGGGCCCCAACTCTGTCCCCCCCTCCCTCCCTCCCCCCCTCCCCCCCCCCCCCCTCCCTCCCTCCCTCCCTCCCTCCCTCCCTCCCTCCCTCCCTCCCTCCTTCCCTCCAGCCACCCCTCTCTCCCCCCTGGTTCTCCAGAGGAGGGCTCACTCTTGGAGGGTGCTCGCAGGTTGGAGGCCACCACCCTCATGGAGTCGGCCTCCACCTTGAGGATGAAGCTGCTGTTCCTCTCGTAGTCCAGAAGTCTGGCCGTGGAGATCACTCCTGTGCTGTTGTTCACCGCAAACTCGCCTGACACACGCGCGCACGCAGACACAGAGGCACACGCATACACACAGAGACACACACGCACATTTATACACAAACACAAAGAGACATACATACACACAGAGACACGCACACATTTACACACAAACACAAAGAGACATACATACACAGAGAGAGAGAGAGACACACACACACATGCATGCACATAGAGACACATTCATTTCTAAGTAGTCGTCTGAAACAAACACTTAAAGGCCCACACATTGTCAGGATCTCTATAGGGGTACACAAACACATACACTCACCCCCCTCGTTGCCCTCGACGATGGAGTAGATTATGGTTTGATTGACAGCTGCTGCAAGTATGACGCCAACCATGGTCCCCACGGACGCCTCCTCACTGACAGGAGGAAACCTAAAACACACACACACGCACACACTGCTCAATAGACTGCTCAATAGACACACAAACAGCGCACGCACACACACACACACACACACAAATGTCAAGGAAGGCTACCTTCTAGTTTTAAACGATTTCATGTAAACAGTAGGCTGTGAAGAGAAACAGGGAGGATTAACTACCAATGTTAGCACAGCTTCATGAAGGACATTTTGGTCTAGAGTTTGTTGCAGACACACACACACACACACCGCTACACAATCACTTGGCTCCTGAGAGAAAAGGGTGGTGCATGATGAACCAGGTAGCAGCATCTAGCGGCTGTGGTTAGTGTGTGTGTTTTTCTGTCTGTCTACCTGTCTGTCTGATGTCTGTCTACCTGTCTGTGTGTCTGTCTGACAGACACACAGACAGACAATGTCTGTCTGCCTGACAGACATTGTCTGTGTTAGTGTGGAGACACCTGCAGCATGGTAATACAAGCTGCTCTGCTGGATGAATATTACTGTGACCTGCGGGCTAGCCAATATCTCCCAACAAGCAAACACACACTCACACACTCCCACACTCACGCACAAACTTTTTTCGAAAATTGTATTTTTGAAGAGCATTCTTTGTAGATTTCTTTCTTTCAGTTTTTCTTTTTCCTTTTTTTTTTTTTACCTCAATACCATGTCTGAGCTGCCTCATTCTGCTGTATCCCACCGATCCTGTGTGTGTGTGTGTCCTCCATGCTCAAGGTCCTTACGTATGCACAAACCAGCCTCAATTCTTTTTTTTGAAGGCAGGCATGACACACACACACACGCCCACACAAGCACACACACGCCCACACAAGCACACACACGCCCACACAAGCACACACATATACACACAGCATGAGGAGTGTTCTTCCCACCAGCCAGCAGTCTCCAGTATGAGGGTATTACAGCTGTTAGTCTTCTCCTCCTGCAGTTCTGGGTTAATGTTTTCACACACACACACACACACACACACACACACACACACCTGCCAGAGTGTGTGGTGCTCAGTAACTCAGTCACTGTGGTAATCCCTTATTCACCAATCAGAGCTCTTGCTTGCCCAGCCTGTGGCCAAGCTGTGTTCGCCGAGATAACAGAAAACGCATCCACACACACATGCACACACACACACACACACACACACCCACACACACACACACACACGAACACTCATACACACACAAACACGCATCCACACACACTCTCACTCTTTGACACCTCACTAATGGCTGCTCCAGAAGCCCGCTCCTAAGTGTTGGCCTCTAACGAGGTCCACAGAGCAAAGCCAGCCACACTCCAGCCTCGCAGTCCTCAATCAGTCAACCTGCTGCCATCTATCTTTAGACCTCTCTCTCTCTCTCTCTCCCTCCTTCCATCTATCTCTACTCCTCTCTGTCCCTTGTTTTTCTCTCTCTCTCTCTATGTCTCCTGTTTGCCTCTTTCTTTTTCTGCATCTTCCCCCCTGTCTTCCACTTGCCCCCCTTCTCTCCCATCTCTCTCTCCCCCTCTATCTCTCTCTCCATTCCCCCTATCTCTCTCTCCACATCTCCCTTTCTCTCCATTCGGCTCACTCCATCCCTCTCTCCATCTCCCTCTCTCTCCCCATCTATCCCTCTCGCTCCATCCCTCTCTCCCGAGTACAGTATCAGTGATCAGCAGAAGAGGCCAAATCTGCTCAGAGTGCAGCCGAGAAAGATAATCCTTCTAGAGACTTCTGGAAGAATTCGAATGTTTCGCCATGGAGATGAGCTGTGCACTCAGACAGACACCTCATCTGCCACATTCTAACAGCTTTCCAGGGTTTTAACACCAAAACGTATTCATGGTCAAAAGGGTGAAAAACGTAATAAGTTCTTAAGTGTACATAAAGTTGAGCCATCTGGAGTGCATGGCAACATGGACGAGGTCAGATAATTTACAATAAATCACGTCCACATCCCCTTCTGACAGAAACGACTGCTTGACTGAGATGGGGACATACAGTAAACATGGAGAAATCGAGTATGCCTCATCTTTTCCTCTTTTCTCAGGCATTGACCGAATTGACAAAAAACATGTATCCCTCAACAAAAGCAGCACAATCGCTCACAGAGCCGTGAAAAACACCTTTAAAGCCTGAGCTGAATAATACATGGTTCTTATAATTCAGTATCTGATGACTTGAATACAAATGAAGAGAAACAGCCAGTAATCTCTATAGAGCACAGAAAGCTTGGCTGTGGTAGGGAGAGGGGGTTACTGGTTACCAAGAGGGTTCCAACACACACGCACAAACATGCACACACACACACACACACACACTCCTCCAGCTTGGTATTCAGACAACATCGATCTGCTGTTTGGCGGCAGGAGGATAAACTCTTTCTAAAAATGGATGGATGTATGGACGGATGGATGGACGGATGTATGGAGGAATAAGTGAGAAATGGATGGGCGGATAGACAGAATGGAGGGATGGAAAGAATGGAGAGATTAATGGATAGACAGAGTGAAAGAAAAAGAGAGGAAGAGGGGGAGAGCTAAAGCTAACTATTGTCTTACCCCCCAAGCAGAGAGACAACCTCCAGTAAAATATCCTTTAGAAGTGTCCTCTCCCCCTAAAATGCTTGGCTCAGGAATTATAAGCCGGCTGACCTTTTCAAAACTGGTTGTGTGTGTGTAAGTGTGCGTGTGAGTGAATATGTGTGTGTGTGTGTGTGTGTGTGAATATGTGTCTAAGGAGCTCACAGTCGTTTGGCATACTGCTGTCCTCTCCAAACAGGAGTTTTAAGGTCAGCCATCAGAGCAGTGCACTCTGGGAAGTGTGGCTGGTCTAGCGGAGTCTCGCGTCTCTCACGGGGCTGTCAGAATAACAAGCCGTTGGGAGCCATGCATAATGGATGCTACTGGAAGAAATGGAAGAAAGACGCAGAAGAATATCAGTTTATCAGTATTAGTACACCGCTTGAGTAGCAAGCATTGTGTGCGCCTGAGCGTGTGTACATGAGAGTGTGTGTGTGTGTTTCGATGAGGCGTGTGAGTGTGTGGCTGTGTGTATGCGAGTGAGTGTGTTTACGCGAGCTTGTGTGTGTGTGCGAGGTTTTATGTAGGCAAGTGTGTGGGGGGTTGTGTGCACACGCGAGCGCGTGTGTGTGTGTCTCTGTTAAAGACTGGTGATGGTTCTATTTATGAAGGCAATGGGAAAACAGCATCTGGCTGCAAACACACTAAGTAAGCATCAGAGCGGGCTCTTAGTGTCCAATAAAACAGCACAGGCATCGTAAACAACATTAGTAGAACAGTAACCGTCTGAACCCTCCCTCTCTGACTCCTCCCCCTCAGTCTGACAGGATGCGTAATTGGACAGAGCGCTGTCTGGCCTTAACCAATCTCATGGGTCTTTAGCAGGAGACAAATAGTCTATGTGAGATCAATAATGAAACAGGAAGCGTGAATATGTTAACACCAGGACCTGGTGTAGGTGAACGAGAACCCGGGGGGGGGGGGGGGGTCGTCGCCATATTTACACAAAATATCATTCATAAACAACAAGAGGACACATGCTCATTCAACTGCCTATCCTCCTCTCTACCTCCCTTCTCTCCTCCCCCCTATTCAAACAACACAGACTTTCCTCCCCTCTCCACCCTTATCTCTTCCTTCCCCCCTCTCTCCTCTTTCTTCTCCTCCCTCCACTACCCTCTCATCAGCCTCTCTTATCTCCTCTTCCCCCTCTACAGATAGCACATTAGTCCCTCTACCCTCCACTTCTATTGTTATGTATGCTAATTAATCTAGTTATTGACCAATCCCGTGCTGGGTATTGTGTTTGCCTAAAGGTCTGTCCAGGCCTCTGTGGGCCCGGATTAAGGGATGTCCCTAACGAGGCGTGACCAATCACAGCTCTTGATCCTGATGACTGGGAGGCACCTTATTTGTCTGTTCCAGAGTCCTTCAACTATTGTCAAAACACTCTCTCCCTCTCTATTTTTCTCTCTCTTTCTCCCCTCCTCTCTTTCTCTGTACTCTTCCCCACTGTTTATCTTTCCCTCTTTATCTACTTTCTGTCCCACTCTACCCCACTTTCCAATGTCTACCCCTCTCTCTCTCTCTCTCTCTCTCTCTCTCTCCAACTTTGTGTCGTGAGGCCTATCTCGGTCTATAAAACAGGCAGTGTGAGTTTGAGATTATATTAGGAGAGTGTTTAAAGAGCGGGTGTGAGAGTGTGTGTGAGTGTGTGTTAGCACAGTGTTGTTTGAGTGTGCATTAGCAGAGTGTGAGTGAGCGTGTGTTGGCAGAGTGTGTTTGTCAGAAGCTAACAACGTCGACAGACCCTCCAGCCGGATGCGATGGTGAAGGTTACCTTGTGTGAGTCTGTAATGGCGACAGGTGTATTTTTAGAGTAACAGCTTTGGCAATGCTTTGACAGCACATTCATATCAGTGTTCATGTTTTAGGGCTCTTATGAGCGTCAGGCCTTTGTGTGAGAGGAGGCTCGGTGTTTTGCAAGACATAATTAGTGTTTCTCTCAGAGGTGCAAAGCACACAGAGGAAAGACGAACATGGTCATCATTTAATAGAGCCCATGTTTGCAGCCGTTGACTAGAGGGCTAAATGAAACAGAAACATGTGTGGGTGTATGAGTGTATAAGTGTGTGTGAGTGACTGTGTGTGCATGTGC
>NC_085029.1:9166490-9245536 GCF_963692335.1 Osmerus eperlanus | reverse complement strand
ATGCTAATAAAGCCAATTGAATTGAATTGAATTGAGAGAGAGAGAGAGAGAGAGAGAGAGAGAGAGAGAGAGAGAGAGAGAGCGTAAAATTACATATGAAAGACAAATAACACATTATAAATAAACATATACAATTGCTGACTTGTGCAGACAAAAACAGAAAAGTGCCCTATTAGAATGAACAGCAGCAGCTTTTTATATACACAGGCTACAGGAAATACAGTATAGGCCAATGATGCAATTAACTATGGAGAGAAGTGAACGCTGCATCACAATGAAAAGGTCTCCAGACTGCAGTATTCTTTCACGAATCGGTCAAAAGAGAGGTGGGGGCGGAAGTACAATTATAGCTAGTTGGCTTTACCCATCTGTCCATGTGTTAGCCAAGGCTAGGGAGATTACTTTAAAGCCACTCTGAGCCGGGGTACTCACTAGGCCTGGCATAATGCAGGAATATCGGCCCATCGTTCTCTCTGTAAGGCTTGCAATGCCCTGACCACCAGCTGGGTAAACTCAACCTGCAATGTGTAGATTTGAGAGGCATTGAGGAGAGTGTAGAGACAGTCGAACCTCTGGTTCAGTCAGAAGTCACTTAGGAGATCAGGTGATCTCCTTAGCAGCTAAGATTGAAATCGAAAGTAAATATATCAGGGTATTGATGAACAGAATACATGATTTCAACGCCAATTGTTTTAAACTGAATATAATAGAAAGGATTTAACTGGGAGATGTGAGTTTACAGGTCATTTTGGAAAGCAGATGTTTATTCTTTACAACTGACAGACTGTAACAGTTTAATTATTCCTGATGAATCATTGATACGACACATCTGGAGCCTCAAAGGCTAAATTAGACTTTACAACCTGCCAATCTAAAAGTGGGCTATCGTTGATCTGTAAAAACGTGAAAAATGACCATGACCTACATGCGGACCCAAAAACCAGCACGTGTCACATGTTGGAAACACAAGAGACTTGACACCAGCCGACCAAAACTGTTTAGCGCCCGCATCCACATCAATAAGCCGGAGGATGCAGACGTTCTGTTCACGTTCTGTTTACGCGGACACAACATACTACATTGTCATCTCCGTGGCGACAAGACGTCTGTGTACCGGTTCCGGTGTGCCTCCTTGCTCTGTCATCCGCTCCTTCCCCCCCACTCCCTCCCTCCCTCCCTCACCCCCATCCCCACCCCCTCCCTCACCCAGAGGACTGGAACCTAATCATCCATCCATCTACAAAACGACAGCAAATTAAGGCACAGGACAGACTGGCAGCGAATAGCTGAGGACAAATGTGTTCTTTCTCCTCCGGGTTATTTAAATTCTGCAGGCCTGCATGGCGTGTAATTGGGTGCAGGGTGTGTCATAGTGATGTCGAGACGAGTGATTGGCTGCTAGGTTGTTCGAATGAGGTGTGCGATTGGCTGCTGGGTGTGTCAGAGAGATGTTGAGATGAGTGGTGATGGAGCCCGGGCTTCAATCAGAGAACAATCCCAGTGTTCTGGACCTGCTATTAGACAACTGTCTCTGGGAGAATTATGGGCCTGGGTCTTAGTAATGAACACACATATGCATCCACACACACACACACACACACACACACATACACGCACACACTCCACAATGCACATGTTTTGCATACTCTATCAACTGTCAGTAAGAGAGCGTTCTGTGTAGAGGAGCTTTGAGAGAATACAGGAAGTTTTGCAGAGGCATACATGAGACCTTGGCATCGAAGCCTCCTAAAAGGACACATGGACATAATGAGGAGCTTTCAGTCCCAGCACTGTGAGCTGCTGCTCATTACCATCCAACACACCATCCGTCTTCCACTGCAGTCTAGCAGCGAAAACTATAAGCTGGAGTGTCATACAAACATGTGGTGTGTCTTATTTAATGAAGGGGCCTTGAAATGTCTTCACTGGCCTCATGGCCATCGGTGTTGTCAAAGCTTTTGTTTGTGTTTCTGTGTCATGAGCCTTCAGAAGGTCAAAGGGTCTCGAACGGGAAGAGGGCGGGGCAGAACCAAGGAACACACGGAGAGAAAAAAATACAGACTTTTTTTGGCAACAAACAAGTCTCAAGAGATTCCCCAGGCAACATGTGTTGTGAGCCACAATGGAAACAAAAGTAGGATAAAGAGGTAAGACAAGTAGGTATGTCTGTTTCAATAGTAGGAGCAGAGAGTTAGGGGGACCCTGGCAGGTGTCTGTATGTCTGTCTGTCTGTCTGTCCGTCCTACTAGGACACTGAATGAACATTGTGTCTACACTCTGTCGCGTTTCTATTATAAGAACTGGACTTAGGACTAAGAAGGCCCGACACACACACACACACCCTCACACACACACACACACCCCCTGGCGAGGGGTGGGGGGCTCTGAAGGCAGAGAGTTAAATCGGATCAGGGTCTGAGCAGAGCTTGGGTGACCTTTGACCTCTAACCCTGGACCACCTGTCTGACGGACAGGCTCGCCGGCAGACGTGGAGCTACTCTCACTTTAAACTCTCCCTCTAGCAGCAAGACCCCACGGCGTCGGGCCAAAGGGCCCGTTTACAGTGACAAGCTACTGTATAGTGGAGACTAAGCTCCGTGGTGACAAGCCATCAAACAGTGACTGGAAACATGACTGCAGTCATTAGGCTGTGGGGGATATGACCGTGTGACCATGCCGGACAAAGAGCCTGTGGTCATTACACACCCGGAGTTTCCAGAGCGACGGCCAGTCACTGGAAGAAGCCATGAGGAGGAGCGAGGGAGGGAAGGGGAGGAAGAGAGGAGGAGGAGGAGAGGAGAACAGGAGAGGAAAGAGAGGAGGTTGGAGCGAGGAAAGGAAGATCGAAGGTTTGCCGAGGAGGGGAAGCAAGGAGGACGGGGGAGAGGAGGAGAAGACAGAGAAAGGAATGCGAGTGATTACACCAGATTACTCCTGCCTGCCCCTTCTACTCCGGTGAGCCCTGCACACACGCACGCGCACACACACACACACACACACACACACACAGGGCCCCAGCGAGGACTCCTGAACCGGTCCTGTGAACCAGGTGAGGGAGAGGTAATTAGCAGCTAAGTGGAAGGACAGGCAAGGTCCCCCTCACACAGGAGGGCAGGGCTGCAGACGGCTGACAGAACTCTCTGGGCACAGAGGGGCTGGATATTTACGACCCGCTTACTTAGGCCACTTTACAGCCTCCACTCCATCGAAATGGCAAGGCCTGTAAATCCACTAGGAATGCTAATTTATCTTAAGAAAGGACGGATGTTTAGGGGGGGGGGGAGGGGGGTCTTTGATTCCATCCTATGTAGAACGCGGTGAGGAGAACGTTTATGAACGCTGGCACCGGTTCTCTGATATACTGTACCCCTCGCTGGAACATGGATCAAAACCATGAGTTATGATCCTGGCAGTGGAACTATAGTTTAGGTGCAGACTGAGCCAGTGTTGATTTCTGTGACGTGTTCGTACAGCTTCCAGAACCCTCAGCTAGCTCAGGTGCTGACGTCAAGTCTTCTCACCAACACCCAGTACGTGTATGCAGGCGCAGTCAGGACCACGTATGGCAGGTGTGTTTCAAGGGAGTATTTGGAACGAGTATTTCCAAGTGGTATTTGAAGGATGCACTTGAAAGTAGCATTCAAAAGGTTTATTTCAACGGCGTATTTTAAAGGTATATGTGGAAGGTGTGATTGAATGGAGCTTTGAGAAGTACTATTTGAAAGCCTATTTGAAAGGCGGCATTAAAATGTGGGTTTGAAAAGGTGCATTCGAAAGGTGCATTTGGAGAGGGTCATTTAAAAGGTGTGATTGGAAGGCGCATCTGGGAGCTGTGTTTCTCCAGAGTGTGCTCATGTCTCCACGGAGCTCCTCAGGTAGGTGGTTCAGGTCTGTTCTCTCAGAGCCACTTGAGAATTCAATTACCATCCTGGCCAGAGCCAGGGGGAGAGGAGGGGGGGGGGGCTATCAGATACCACTGTCCCCCGAGGCACACCTCTTTCAACATCACACTTCACATACACCCTCCCTCCCTCCAACCTCCCTCCATCCTCTTCCATCTTGCTTCCTCTTCAGACTGGACCTCTCCATTCCTCCCTCTCTCTCCCTATCTCCTCCCTCCTTCCTCTTCCTTCCTCTTCAAACTGTACCCCTGGCCCCCCGCCACCCTCCCTCCCTCCGTCCCTCCCTCCCTCCCTCCCTCCTCCTCTGTCTCCCTCCCCGTTCAGACCTCTTCATTCCTCCCCCTCTCAGTCTCTCTCCCTCCTCCTTCCTGCCTTGCTTTTAAAGTTTCCCTCCCCTTCCATACCTCTCTTTTCATCCCCCTCTCCCTCCCTCTCTCGTAACCCTGTAAGACCCCTTGTTGTAATATTCCAACGTCACCTTTAGCTCTCCGAAAAACACATTTACATTTTTGAAAGACCACATTTACATAGCCATTGGGTCTTATTGTATTGCCTTGCTATGCCATTGGATACTAAATGTGTATATAGATCTGGCCATAAGGCCATGAACTCATTCCACCAGCAAACTTTCCTGTTCTCTCATTCTCAGTAGAGCCAGAAGAAGATGTGCGCCACAAAAAGTAGTGTCTGCTGCTCGGACACAACTCATGGATGTGTCAGGCGAAGAGGAGTGGAAAGTTGAGGCTTATCACAGTTGAGTCTCTGTGATCAAAAAGCATATTTTTTTTCTTTTCTGGGAACCTGGAAGACAGACATTTGAGGGGGGAAAAATGTCTGGTTTTGTTTTTTTTTCATTTCAAGTTTTCTAAGTTGTTCTGAACTCTGCTAGGTCAAATCTCCACTCCATTCTGTACAGTTTAACGGAACAGAGAACTATCCTCGCGAACACACACCAGCTCTGTGCCCCTGGTCACCCTCAGCCCATAGGCTCCCATTCAATTAGGAATTTTTGGTCTTGGTTTTTGGTCTTGGTTTTGACGGCTTCAGATACAATATGAGTCTTTGGACTCTTCAGAACTAGGGGGCATCATCAGACTACAGCAGCCTTCAGTCAAAAACACTAACCCTAACCCTAACCTGTCCAGCACTTCACAGAACAAGAGCTTAAGGTTTGTGTTTCAGGCTGTACAGACAAGAAATTGGAGGATCACATTCTTCCAGTAGGGTACATGAGCATACCTGATCACCCCCCCCCCCCCCCCCCCCGAAACAGAGAGGACCCTAGAGATACACTCTCTTCTTCAGAAATTACATAGTGGAGGTAAACTGGGATGGATAAACATTCAACAGTGATACTTGGAGATGTAAATACAGTATTTACAGATTATGATTTGGGAGTTTGCATCAATATGTCGAACCTTGAAAATGCCTGCCATCCAGACCTGCTGTGATACAGGACCAAATCCCCCCCACGCCCCCCACCGATCCTTGGGTGTGAACACAGGCCATCAGCCGGCTACTGCCCCCCAACGCCCCCTCACATCGACCCCCCTCCGCCCGCCCACCACCCCCTTCTGATCCTGGCGCATAAATAAAGGTCATCAAGCTGGCAACTCCCTACCCCCCCAACCCCCTCATCGATCCTGGGGTATGAACACAGGTCATCAACTGGCTACTTCTCCCCTGCCACACACACACACACACACACATACGATCCAAGGGTTGAAGTGTGCTCGGGACAGATAATGCAGAGTTATGGTATCCTGTGGGGGGGGGGGGGAGGGAGAGACCCCCGCCCCCCCCCCCCCCCACACACAAACACCCCGTTGTTCTCTGTTTTAATGAGCTGTCAGCGTCAGGCAGCTGTGAGCAGGAGGGATGCCCGTTGATCTGTGGAGCGTTTAACAGCCCTCCATCCTCTCCTGTGGATAGAAGCATCCGCCTGTTCCTCTTTTAAGACGCCCCGACCCTGAATACGCCATCCACTGAGAGGGCTCTGCTGGATAAAGCTGCTGAGGGAAACCGCTCAAAGATATCGATATCGAATCACCCCGGATCCATTGACGTCTAGCGAGCTTGCCCAGATGGTGTGTAATGAGGTGCTTCCCTCTCTAGTCTGCTTCCCTCTCTAGTCTGCTTTCCTCCGGTGTCATCCGGTCGCGTCACGGGGTACGCGGCCATGCCATCCTGTGGTCCTACGGCCTTCTGCGTCACCCCTCGTCCGCTCAGCTACCCACGATGCATCCCGTGCAATAAATATGTGTGATAAGCCTCGTAGAGCAGATCTGAACCCACCCTGAGGAGGACGCTGACGACCAGACATGCCAGGCCCCACGCCGTCCCCGCCGATGACATTTACAGACATTTGCGGTGTGATTTAAGACGCCAGCGGACATCAAATAGTAATAACGTCCGTGATGAGGACGGGTGATTGGATGATCAGCAGAAAGGTTAAGTCTGCTGGAGCAACCAATGAGAACATTGATCTGTCTCCGCGACCACTGGACCTGATAGGGCAGGGATGACACACACCTCACACGCGCCGCACACACACCTCGAGTACGCCTCGCACGCACCTCACACACCAGACACACACTTCACACACTTCATACACGCCATACACCATAGACACACCATACACACACCTAAATCACACCATACACACACTATGTATGTCACACAACATACATACACAACACACACACACTACACACCTTCCATGACCAGAGGCATCACTACCAGGGACACAGCAGTGTTTGACAGTCCCTCTCTCCACATAACTATCTCACACACACCTCCAAGATCTTCAGCAGAACATCCCTGCATCCCTTTTGATCCTTCTATGCACTATCTACAGTACACGTTATATTATTAAAACATTATTATACGCTTTTGATAAAAGAGTCTGCTCACGGAATAATATGTAAAATGGGAGTGAATCTTTCCATGTCTGTCCTCTTTAAGAAGTTGTGGGTTGCCTGTATTGATTTACATATTACAGTAAAAGCTGATTGTGGTTTGGAAATGAGATTACAGAAGTTTTGTCAGGATCAGAGGTTACACTTATAGAAGTAACCTATCAGACATCAGAGTGACTGTGTCTTACAGTATAAACCACAACCCACACTTTACTCATCTGTCCTGGGAGTGACTCCCTCCACCAATCAGAACTCCCGCTCACACTCTCCTCACTCCAGTTTACCAAGAATGTCAACATGAAAAAACCTCTTTCTTATTTCAGGTCCATGACGATGAAAGCCCGGTGACCAGGACAAAACAAGCTATTACATTCCAGGAGGGCTTACATCTGGGCGGTTTCTCAGGGGCACAAATCGTATCGTTTCGAATATCCCTCCAGCAGGGAACAAGGGAACAGTGGGGTGGAGATGAAAGGAAAATAAGGGGGAAGGAAGAGGAGGAGAATGAGGGAGGAGGACTACGAAGAAGATGAGGAGGAGGTGAGAGGAAAAGGAATAGGTGGAGGGATAAGAGGAAGGAGGAGGAGGAAGAGGAGATATAAGAAGGGGAGGAAGAGGGATGAGAGAAAGGAGGAGGAGATGGAGGAGGAGTAGGAGGGAGCAGAGAAAGGAGGAGATGGAGGGAGGGTTTCAGAAGCATTGCAGACTGGCTGGCTCTCGTTCAGGGTTAACGAAGCGTTGCCAACGTTTCCCGGATCAAAGAGAGGAGCTCTGCTGCTTCAGTGGTGAGTAAATAAAGCTGCTCTCCCCTTACAGCATGAGCTGCTGTCCACACAGACCTGATTAATACAAGACAATGACATACTGTTTACATAGCTGTCACTGCTAATCTGACAATGCTCTGATGGGTGGGACCGACAGCTATTGCGAAAGGGAGGAGTGGAGAAGAGGTGAGAGATGAGGAGAGAAGAGAAGATGGACGGGAGAGGTAAGGGGGAGAGCAGAGGAGAGGGCAGTAGAGGAGAGGTGATGAGAGGAGGAGAGGTGAGTAGAAAAGAGGAGATGAGAGCATCAACGCTCTAAAAGTTACAACTCACAGCAATATGACCGTGCGCTTTGCATCCATGAGTCAGCTTAAGTCCCGAGGACCATTTGAGGTCTGAGATCAGTTATTAGTAAGTCTTACAGCCCAGTGCTAAATATGCCATGACTGAACAACAGCAGTGTTTTAGCCGGGATTCCTGAAGTCTTCTTTGAGGCTTTATTTCCCCCTCCCTCCCTCCCTCCCTCCCTCCAGCCCTTACCTTTTTTCTCTATGATGGAAAGTCAGCATCACTACACAGAGGGCTTCACAGATGCCCTTCAGGATTGAGAGAAAGTGCTACAGCGAGAAGGAGAAAGAGAGGGAGGAGGAGAGCGATAAAGACAGACAAAGAGGCAAAGAGGGAAAGAGGGAAAGAGAGGGAGCAAGCGGAGAAGACACAGGTAGGACAAGAGGGAGAGAGCGAAAAAAGAAAGAGTGGAAAGAGATCCATCTTCACTTAGAGTAGGCGAGGACAGAGGAAAGCATTCTAGGATATGAAGATAATGGCAACCATGGAGAGCTGATATCCAGAACCACTCAGAACATCTCTTTGCTGTAACAAGCACCGTGGAGAGACACAGGACAGACAAGGTTCTGTTCTGCTGCATTGTTTTATTTCACCGTATTTCATTTGATCTTATTTTAAAAGGGACCATGTACAGTATAAAACATAAAATCCAAATGGTGACATGAATGTCACCATTAGGACCGAACCAGATGATAACTTTTTTTGCATCTGTAGTCCCATGAACGCTGTGGTTTATCTACAGGTGTGACCAATTTACACACTATGAGTTATGTAACATATTCACTTATCAAGCGCTTTTATCTTAAGCGATGTACGGAGGGGGATTTGAACCTGTTACCTTTCGATCAGCAGGCAAAAGCTCTCGCCCTAAGCTGCACCCATCACCCATAGCCATACGTTTACTCCCCATCTTTTTGCTTTTATAGGGCAGAGGATGATGCTGTGTGTGTGTCTGTGTGTGTGTGTGTGTGTGTGTCTGTGTGTGTGTGTGTATGTGGACCTGTCTTTTCTATGCAGCAACTGAGAAGAAGAAACTGTCAAGGCTGAGAAACAAGACTGCCAAGGAAAGCGGGAGTGACATAATTCTGCACACACCTTACACACACAAGCATCATCATCATTGTCTTCAAATGGGCGGACGAATGAAGGACAAAAGCAAGGATTTGTGCTGGACATAGGCTGAACGCAAGTCTAATGTTGAAAAGCTGACTTGTGTTGTTGACATGAACGTCGGGTGATATGGATTTTCAGCAGAAGTGTTCCTTCATGACCAGTTTGTATGTCAGTTCCAGAGGATACTTAGACGGACCTTGCTTATGAGAAAGGTGCCATGTGCCGCCTGAGCAGAGACATTGTCAAACATCTCTATATTCTTTCAGTGTTCATGGTTAAGTGCCACAGATTTCAATCTCTATGGCAACTACGAGCAAACCTATTAGGATTTTGTGAAACAAATTCGTGTTCAGCACACCTATTAACCCTCAAGACAGCGTGTGAATTGAAGGGGCCAAAGATCATTCAACGTCAAACTAACATCTTTGTTTTCTGACTTGACGCAAAGAGCATCATTTCAGTGTTCCGGTTAAGAGCTTTACAGGCAAATGCCTAATAAGCTCATTATGTAGCTTCTGAAAGTCAGAAATACCTTCAGGCACACAGGTATAATGTTCTTAAAGTCCAGAACGTGTTTGTAACAGTCCCATACACTCCCAATATCGTCTTAGCAACCATCCAAATCAAAGAAACGTTCGAGCAGATGTCAAACCCTTCCTAGCTAGTCACCAGATGCTATTTTCAAACGCTGGCAGACAATTTCAGGATGCAACACTCCCAGCATCATCAAAACCAATACATTTCCTTCTTCTACCTATTACTGTTGGTCTGCTTGCCAACTGATGTGAGGTTCAGTACTCAGGGGGGTTGGAGCTGTTTGACAGACCGTATCTTATCCATCCCAGAGAGCAGGGGAGATGACATCAGGGACCAGAGTGCTGTTCCTTCCAGGCAGATTAAAAGGGAATCAACAGTTTCTGCAGGACAGGAAGTGTCAGGACTTTGTTGTGTTGGTGGTGAAGATGATGACCGTGACAGCTGAACTAGATCCGTGATCGGTACACCACACACATATGCACAAACACACACGCACACGTACACACACACAGACACACACACACACACTAAAGGACTAACATCTTATTTCCAAAATTAGAATCACATTGGAGGCTGGAGATAATGACTTCAAACCTCTTAAATCAGCAGTCTAACCTCACATACAACCCTCACATTAGTCAAACAGACCCTCACGAAGAGGCGACTGTTCTGAGCCTGTGATAGGCTACCGCGTGCAGCAGACAGCCAATCATAAACAACACCTATTGACTTAGACCAGCCATTGGCGAGATGAGAGAGGGAGTTCTGAGGAGTGTCGCAACCCGCAATTGTCCCGTCAATGACAGATACGATTGTCTCACGACCACCCACTATCTCCGACATGCTAAAGATGAGGCGGGCCCTCGATGAGCCATCAGCAGCTTGACGAGCGCAGCGTGCGTTCTTATTAAGACCTAATAACTCACAATCTGACCTTTGATATTCAACACATTAGCATGCAGGTTCAGTCCACCCTTGCACTTCAGTTCCTTCCCTCGCTGCTCTCCTCTCTCTCTCTCTCTCTCTCTCTCTCTCTCTCTCTCTCTCTCTACTCTCTCTCTCTCTCTCTCTCTCCTCTCTCTCTCTCTCTCAGAAAGCCTTGACTGCTATGCTCTCCAGAGACTGACAGGGATGACCTGCCTGTGATGGACACGAAATGGCAAAGTTTTTACCTTTTTGGGCGGGGTGTGTGTGTGTGGGGGGGGGGGTGTGGAGACAGGGGAGAGGGAAGGAGTGGTAGAGGTGGGAGGGGCAGGAGAGGAAAGGGGAGAGGTTTGGAGTGTGGAGTTGATGTGAATTTCGAGCGAGTGGTTTTGAATAAAACAGCAACAGAAATAGCCTTGAAAGGAGTAGAACTTGTAGTGTGAATTAACATGAATGAATGTGTTTGTGTCTGTATGCATGCTAGTGGGTGCCTTTTCCTCTGTGCATGTATGTATGTGTGTGTGTGCGTGCATGCATGTGAGTGTGTACGTGTGTGTGCATGTGAGTGTGCGTATATACGTGTGTGTGTTCACAGTGCATCTAGACTTCTTGCTCTGAGGCTGAAACAAGGAAGATCCACCCCCCCTCTTGTACAGTTATTAATTCATAGAGTACGGAGGGCATAAACTCATTGTACTGGACTTTTGGGAAACTCAGCACCAATTTGAGAGGAATTGGATCCAGCATAAAGTAAGTTTTAAGACCAGATATTTTAATTGTGTGTCATCTTCCAACTCAGAAATTCAAGGTTGCTGCATCTGTAGTAGTTCAAATCGGCTCTTCTCACTCCCTCTCATTCCTGGAGGTCTATCTCTTGTGTATTTTTTTATTTCTTAATTTCTCTCTCCTTTCTCCTATTCAATGTTTGCTCTCTCTCTCCCTTTCTCTCCCTTTTTTCTCCCTCTCTCTCTCCCTCTCTTTCCCCCTCTCTCTCTCTCTCTCTCTCTCTCTCTCTCTCTGTCTCTCTCTCCATTTCCCTTTCCTCTCTCTCTCTCTCTCATCTCTCTCTCTCTCTCCTCTCTCTCTCTCATCTCTCTCTCTCTCTCTCTCTCTCTCTCTCTCTCTCTCCTATTCTAAGTTTCTGGCCCTAATGACTATGTGAAAATAAGAAGTGGGTAGCAGTCTCATTGAGTTCAAAAGCCAAATTACTTTTAAACCAACTCGCAAAGGACTCAGTAATTCATGAAAATCAGACCTGCTGATGTATGATGAAGAGGTAGACAGAAGAAGCATTGAACGTTCCAAGATCCAACTCTCATGTCGTACATGAAACTACAGTCTTGCGTAATGACTTGGCCAAGAAAGTACGTAGGTACAAGCAATGAAACAAAAGGATGCAGTTATTAACAAGCTCAGTTCATCACACAAGCAGTGCAAGTAAGTGTAGCTCGCACTCATGGTACAGACTGACAGGAACAAAGAACTTGTACACTGTGCTGGATGAAGACACGTCTGACACGGCCGCTATATTCTAACATCTTCTCAAGTCTGGGTCCCAAAGTCTCCTCTATCTCCTTCCTTGACCTTGGTTTCCACGTGAACAAACAGCAGAAAAACCATCCCATCATATGTGGTGACGAAGGAGACGAGGGCGAGTGGGAGAAGATGGAGAGGGAGGAACTTTGCCTTGTGCAGTTATCTAACATGCCTACATTGTATGCTGCAGTGTTGAATGCATGCTGCTCATCTTTCTCAGCACTCCTTTGCATTCCTTGGTGCCGCTCAGTGGTTTAGAGCATTGGACTGCAGATTGCAGAGGGTCGCAGGCTTCAATTCCCCCTGCACTGTTTGTCACTTGGGATGAAAGCGTTATAATTCCTTATTGAAAGACTCTATTCACAGCCTCAGATGCAAAGTTAACAATGCATTACGCTGTATGTGGATTCGCCACAATCAAGTTGCTGTGTTAGCAGCATGGCCTACCAGTGATAATGAGACTTCCTGTGATAACAGGAAGCCAGTTGACAACTCTTCCAGGCTCTGCTGCTTTCAGGCCTCTGCCAGTCTTTGTCACCTTCCACACACACACTCACCCAAGCACACACACATTCACACATCCAAAAAAAAAACACACATCCACACACAAACACACAAGTGCACACACGCTGCCCGCACTCCTTCATTTGACAATTTATAAATGAGCACTCACACAGATTCAATGCTTACACAGAGATTTCCCCATTGGTCACTACTTAGCTTGATCCTCTCTGTTGACAGAACTGCTGCCGTCCACGCTCCCGCTCCCCCTCCTGCTCCTCCCCCTCCTCTTTCCCTTTCCTCCTCCTCCTCCTCCTCCTCCTCCTCATCTCCTCCTCCTCCTCCTCCTCCTCCTCCTCCTCCTCCTCCTCCTCCTTCCCTTTCCTCCTCCCCCTCCTCTTTCCCTTTCCTCCTCCTCCTCCTCCTCCTCCCCCTTCTCTTTCCCTTTCCTCCTCCTCCTCCTCCTCCTCCTCCTCCCTCCTCCTCCTCCTCCTCCTCCTCCTCCTCCTCCTCCTCCTCCTCCCCCTCCTCTTTCCTCCTCCTCCTCCTCCTCCTCCTCCTCCTCTTCCTCATACCCCTCCTTCCCCCCCTCCTCCTCCTCCTCCCCCTCTCCTCCTCCTCTCCTCCTCCTCCCCCCTCCTCCTCGTCCTCCTCCCCCCCTCCTCCTCCTCCTCCCTCCCCCCCTCCTCCTCCCCCTCCTACCCCTCTCCTCCTCACCCCCCTCCTCTCTCCTCCTCCTCCCCCCCCCTCCTCCTCCCCCTCCTACCCCTCTCCTCCTCACCCCCCCCTCCTCTTCCTCCCCATCCTCGTCCCCACCTCCAAATGAAAGGCTGTCTGACACCATGGTGCCTACGACACAGAAACAGCCTCTGACGATACACTAACCAACCCCGAGGAGACGATGGCTGGAGGTCTGCGATGGACTATAAAACAGAATCTTGGTTTGTTAAGATGAGATATAAAACCTGTAATGAAGTTTTGGTCCTTAAGGCCTTGTGTGATGGTGATGATGCCTGGTCAGCACACATCGATTAGCATTAACGCTGACTGATCGAACAAGGTCCATCATCACACACTCCCTCATTTATATCTCTTTCAGTTTGTTTAGAAATGAAATAAACCTTGAGGTGATCGAAAACTACAATGCAGAGTTCATCAAAGCACTCAGAAGGGATCAGAAGTGAAGACATCATGAGCTTTCAAGGCTAAGCGCAATATCACCTGGGGGGTATTCCAGAAAGCAGGTTATGCAACATAACCAGGTAAGTTAACCCACCAGCTGATTCACAATGTTGCAGCAACCTACTGCCAATTTTGCTACAAACGCTTGGTGTCAGCTGGGGAGTTAACTTACCCGGGTATGTCACATGACCTGCTTTCTGGAATAACCCCCCTGGTAGCATGTTCTGTGGGTAGCAAACAATGCTCTTTACTGTAAGATAGAGCACAGGGCTAAAGTGTTGTCTGCTTCTGGCTAGCCTACAGACGCTCACCTGGGCTGGACCACTGACGTTCTCCCTCCGGAAACAAACCAGATCAGCCAACACAGAACAACACGTCTGGGCCTCACATGGTTGTAACCACAACAACAACAATAACAGGATTTTGGATTGAGCTCCCTGGCTTCTCCCTGCAGTACCTCCCGTGCGTATTACAGTGCACCGGTTACCGTGGCGTCGGAAGGCAACAGAGACACCAAAGGGGGAGAAACAAACCTGATTGGAAATGTTCCAAGCTTATTAGAATGACAAATAAGCTTTGTTTGCATACCCCAGCATTCTAATCAAACCTCTGGGTGATATGTGAAGCTGAGAGAGGGGAAAAGAGAGAGAGAGAGACGGAGAGAGAGAGAAAGAGAGACAGAGAGAGAGAGGAGAGAGAGAAGAGAGAGAGAGAGAGAGAGAGAGAGAGAGAGAGAGAGAGAGTGTGAGAGAGAGCGAGAGAGAGAGAGCGAGAGAGAGGAGATGAGAGAGAGAGAGAGAGAGAGAGAGGAGAGAGGAGATGAGAGAGAGAGAGAGAGTGAGAGAGAGAGAGAGAGAGAGTGAGTGAGGGAGAGAGAGAGATGTAGACATATGGTAATTGACTTGACTGTAATTAAATATGTATTTTCCCTCTGATGATGTTAATCAATGGAATAATTGAAAAGTAATTAATTGATATAGGCGCAAGCAATCCCCTTACATTCGTCAATCATGATGCAGGCCCCCTCCTTTCCCCAATCAGTGTGAATGTTTTCAATTAAACATGAATTAACGAGAACCGCTGGCTATCAAAGCTAATGCTAAGTTGACGAATCAAATCATCGGGACGTTGCTATAGAGAGACTGCCACTTAACCACAGGAAGCACCTGACCAGATAAAGTCATTGTACTGTACACCAATGGAACCAAAATTGTACTAGAGAATTGTTCGATTCTGAAGAGCACAAAATCAGATCAAAGGTAGAACAGAATCCCAGTGTTGGCAGGAAAGGTAGCTTTGCTGGTTTGAGATGAGAGAGCGAGAGACTTGTTAGAGAATACATGAGAGCTTTCATGTGTTGTCCCTGACATGTTTCCATTGGCCTTTTGTAAGGAGATGCAACACCCTTGTATTCATCAAATATTTAGATCCAAAAAGATCCAAAAATCTTAATTACAATTCCTCAGCAGACACAGCAACCCCGATAGGAGTAACACAGTGTATGCTTGTGTCTGTATGTCAGAGATACAGAGAGGGGAGAAAGCAAAAGGGAGTTGAGAAAGAGACTGAAATAGAGAGAAAGAAAAAGAGCGAGTGAGAAAGAGAGAGACAGAGAGAGAGACGCTGTTTTTGTGTATGTTTGACGACTACAGTAAGTTGACTGGAGTGATAAAAGATTCACAGAAGTCTAAAGCGGAGGGTTGAGGGGCCTCCAGGTTCGTCAGACGGCTGGAAGCTTGGAGCTGTTATCGGGTCAGGACCGACCACCCACAGTTGGTGAATGGCAGCATCCAATACCACAGAGAGGGGTCGATGCCAATTTGTGTAATGGACTCTACACAGCAGATGGCAGAGAACAAACACACACACACACACTGACACACACACACAGAGCTCTGAGACGACAACATTTACATTCTTGCTGCTTTAAAGCCAAGTCAATATGTACATCTGGAGTTGAAGTGTGTGTTCTCTTGGCCTGGTGCCAGTGTCCAGACCATCACCAACAGAACTGGACTGTACTGTATCCATCTCCTGCAGCCTGTCCAGTGTCCACGGGGACAGGGAGAATAGACATCCTGTTGTGGTGGATACCTGTTCTGGCTGTGTAGCCAGAGTTGCATATCCATTTACAATGTTGAGTAATGAAGACTAACCTAATTGAGACATCCTTCAGATTCATGGAATAGATTTTTTTTTCCGAGTCTTTACAGGGCGATCCGTCTCAGAATTGGAACTTTAAGACCAAGAAATGAATCAGGTTGTCGAAACAGTGGGCAGTAGAGATAGGCCGGCCAAATAAACCGTCTAGCATCAAAGACTATTCCCTTTAATATACACATAAAAGCTGGGGTAGAACCCAAGTCTCCTAAACTCAACCATTGGACCAAGAGGACCACTTACAGTGGCCTAACATTTCCTTTACTTAACGTTTGACTAGGGCCTGCATCCAAACCACTTCTGCTACACCTTGACAACGACATGCGAGTGGCTGAAAAAATATGTAATTCCCGTATAGGATGCAACAACTTTGAGACGGCTGGTGTTTCTCTTAAAAACACCCTCTGCTCTACACTCATGACTGTGGATGATAACTGTCACACAAACCTACACTTCCTCCAAAGGAGATTAGAGCATCACACACAGCCATCCCCCCCCCCCCACACACACACACACACACACACACAAGCACACAACACACACACACATAAAGACACATACACAAATGCACACACACATAAAGACACACAAACACATTTCCAAAACCTCGGTAAAGGACATCGATGAATAATTTACAGTAAACACATTTCCTTTTGAAGAGAAAGTATTTGGTGTGTTTCGGTTAAAAACACTAAAAAATGATCATCACATGACCTTTAAGTAGGTTCATCAAATATGATCAATACAGTTTACATTTATGCATTTAGCAGACACTTTTATCCAAAGCGACTTCCAAGAGAGAGCTTTACAGTTATGTATGTCTACACAAGAGCCCCGATGTGAACTGTCATAACGCATAAGACAAAATCGGTCCAATCAGCCAAACAAATGCCTGAACCCACATTAAATGGCGAATTCATAGTGTGTTATTGTAGGTGCCAACTGTCCAGTTGCTTGACACCTGTAGAGCTCTGCGTTTTACATTCAAGAGAAAGAAAAAACTCAACTTAAACATGCCATACATAAAAAATAAATGTTGATGTAGGTTTATGTTGGTAGGTCGTATGAACGAATTATGATTAATCATGACATATAGCTAACCTATGGAACACAGACAGATAATTGCAAAGGTTATGCCAACTGCCAATACATCCATGATAATGTAATGATAATGTGTAAGCAGATCGCGGTCTCGGTGCAGGCAAATCCTGATAAGTCGATACGTTGAGTTGATTTATCACTCGCGTCTATGATGACCAAAATGTTTATATGCTACAGGATTATCAATGATTATGTAAAATAAATGCTATAAAATTAGGTGGACTGGGTAGTCCAGAGAAGTCTGATCGGCTTCTCAACTGCCTCAGAATAAGTCATGATATAAATAAAAAAAATATATAAACATGCTTACCCCTTTATAACATATTTCAGTTACCAGCTTGCAACAAACATCCTTCTTTACTGACCATCAGTGAGGGACAGAGAAAAGAGAAAAAATACGAACAATCATGGATCGGTATTCCTTCACTTGTTACCAGCAGCTGACTGTGTTCCAAATCGTCAGTTCAATCAAAGACCGTAGCTAAAATACGGTTCAATGCCTGCCCGTCGCACATGGACTGACGTTATGAATCGGTTGGCTTGCCTTGGTTTTGTCCTCCGATGCACTTGCAAAGTTTTCCCTCTGCAGCTCCCCTATAGTGCAGCCACTTCGTACCCGCTAAGCAATATCTCCAGATATCAGTGCGCGTGTATAGAGATGAGCGGCCCTGAAGGTTTTCCTCAATTCTCCACAGGTGACCGAAAGACTTGTGAGCGTTGAAAGAGCAGCACGCCGGAAGATTGTGAGCGAGAGATAGACAGAGCGAGAGAGACAGAGAGACAGAGAGAGAGAGAGAGAGAGAGAGAGAGAGAGAGAGAGAGAGAGAGAGAGAGAGAGAGAGAGAGAGAGAGAGGTTTAAACGGAATGCTTTCCTTGAGCTCCAGCGCCACCCTCAGCGGTGAGAATTATAATTCAAGCGGAACACTGACTGCAAAACCTGGTCAAACTGTAGGGGCTTGGAACCCAATATTTGCCGCGGGAGTAATCCATTCATTAAGTCAGCTAAACATACATCGCCTGATATCACCTCATATAGGCTGTTTTTTATAAGACTATTATTTGGATACGGTAGGGTATATTTGTTTAGGGAAGTTTCCTTTACTAATGAAAACAGTTTTAAGAGTTCTGTCACTTGGGACCATAGGATTGTTTATGCGTTCATTTACAACCTGCTGCTGCGCACGGAGTCAGGGGGGCACGACTCCAGCTAAACTCATATCTGAGCTCGAGCCTTTCCATCTGTTGCGCATTAGCAGGTGTCACGGCTAATGACGTACTGTAGGCCCTCACGGAGGGAGAAACCTTGGAAGGGATAAACGTGTGCGACGAGATGAGTGAAAGTGTTGTTGCAGTTGGTACGCGATTACACAATGTGTTCTGAGCGAAAATCAAGATTTCAGTACCATGGACAGTGGCAGACTGGGGACGAAGCTAAACCTAGGAGTTCAACATCTGCACTTAGTAGTTAGTCAAGAAATATCCCAAATCATATTTCGTAGGACCACCTGCTGCCAATCCTGATTGAAAATAATCGATCAATATGACATAGACAGCAATGACATTGTTTCAAGGCCAAGGCGTAGCTCGTATTCAAGCCAAGCTGCGGACAAGTGAAACGGAGGCATCTGAAATCCAATTGGGGGAGAGTGTTGTCTCCTAATCCTGCCGGTAAGACGGTTGCTGTCCCCCACAGCAGATGGCACGCACACACATACACATTGCCCCTCAGATGTAACAACTAGAAATGCTTCACCTTCTCTACAGTGAGCAGTTAGTTGGCTAAAGCAACTAGTTTGTGGCATATGGAAACATTCCCCTCCAGCTCTCTGGATGCACAGTAGGAGATGAGTGATGGTTGGTTCTCCTTCTACAGCTATTGAGATTTCATCAGTTGAGTGACGAGCCACAGGCCAATCAATGTCCGGAGTCAGGCAGCGGACCAATGGGGGCGGAACTAAACTCTGAATGATGAGGTGACCTTTGAACTCTGACCCATCAACGGACCGAATATGACATGGTTTTGATAGTACTGTGTTTGTGTGTCTGGCGGGAATTGAACCTGGCTCTACCATTAGACCAAGAGCACTATCTTTGTGGTGCAGGGGTGTTTTTTTTAGTGTACAATATGTGACCTAGACAGGGTGACTGCGGAGTAATATCTAATGATTGATTCACAGGGTCTATTCTCTGGATGATTCCAGTTTGAAATCATTCCAAATCAAAACAGCGGTTAGTGTCAAATTGAAGGAAGTGTGAAATGTTCCTGTGGGATTCTTCCTTTTTTTTGTGTGTGGAGATATTTTAGACAATAGGTACACTGTTTGGTAGAGATTTGATGTCAAATACGTTAGTTTTGTTTATGATGTCAGACGCCTGATCATCTCATTGGAATGCCTCCGCCACAGATAGACAGAAGACAGCCCCAGAGAAGGGCTGACAGGGACATGGGGATAGCCTGTTAGAGGAGACAAGATGAGAGAAGAGGGGGAGGAGAGGAAGTAGAATTGTGGGAGGACCGAGAGAGGAGAGGAGAGAGGGGGAAATAGGAACATAGACATTGGGAGAGAGACATAGAGGAGAGAGACAGAGAGGAGAGAGACAGAAAAGAGAGAGACATAGAGGAGAGAGACATAGAGGAGAGAGACATAGAGGAGAGAGACAGACAGGAGAGAAACAGAGAGGAGAGAGACATAGAGGAGAGAGACAGAGAGGAGAGAGACAGACAGGAGAGAGACAGAGAGGAGAGAGACAGAGAGGAGAGAGACAGACAGGAGAGAGACATATAGGACAGAGACATTGAGGAGAGAGACATAGAGGACAGAGACAGACAGGAGAGAGATAGAGAGGAAAGAGACAGAGGAGAGAGACAGACAGGAGAGAGACAGACAGGAGAGAGACAATGATAGGATGAGATGTCTGTCCAGGCAGGCCGGAAAGAGTCACAACAATTATAAAAGGGTTGACTCGGTTTTATTAGCTCGACGTCGGATCATGCCACCAATCCACAACAGAGTGGCTAGCATGAGTGAAGACTCTCTCTCTCAAGAGTGCTTAAATACAGTAGTGGACATGTTCAAACATAGAATGCACAGAATCGCTTCCTTAACGGGTCTCATGGTCATTGCACTGATACATTAGAATGTACAACAGGTGAAGTCATTGTTAATCATGTAAGTTCCTATTTGTTCCTGTTTTGCTCCTTACTGTCTCCTCACTGTCTAGGCCCGAGTGCTATATTCTGAACAGCGAGGGGCCTCGCTGCATTACCTCTTGACCTCACAGAGACTCAAGCTGTACATGTACACAGAAAATCTGCCCTACAGACAGAGGAGAGAGACAGAGAGGAGAGAGACAGACAGGAGAGAGACAGAGAGGAGAGAGACAGAGAGGAGAGAGACAGAGAGGAGAGAGACAGAGAGGAGAGAGACAGAGAGGAGAGAGAAAGAGATGAAAGAGACAGAGAGGAGAGAGAAAGAGAGGAGAGAGACAGAGAGGAGAGAGAAAGAGAGGAAAGAGACATAGAGGAGAGATACATAGAGGAGAGAGACATAAAGGAGAGAGACAGAGAGGAGAGAGACAGAGAGGAGAGAGACAGAGAGGAGAGAGACAGACAGGAGAGACACATAGAGGAGAGAGACAGAGGAGAGAGACATAGAGGAGAGAGACAGAGAGAGTGTACCACCGAACAACAGGGGGTCATATGACTAATCTGGATTTTGGTAATGAAAGTTCTTCTTAGAAAACATGAATCGACTTTTGATGATTCACCTTTCTGCCTCTCACTGCAGGATGCTTTTCCAGAACAGTCTAACATGATTATAAGCTAAAGGTCCATCTACATGCACACAGGGAGCAGAGAGGGAGAGAGAGAGAGAGAGACAGAGGAACAGAAAGAGGAGAGATAGAGGGGGAGAGAGAGGAGAGAGAGAGAGAGACAGACAGAGAGAGGAGAGAAACAGGAGAGACCAAGACAGAGGAGGGAAGGACAGAGAGAGGAGAATCATATAGAGAAGCCCTTTTTACAGCCTGTTCCAGGCAGGAATATTGCGCCTTGATGCCTGCCTCGCAGTTCTGCAGTAAAGGTAATAACAGGGAATAAGTGATGTTGTTGTACCGGCAATAAGCCGGCAGTGGAGGTAGTCACAGAGCCAGATTGCCGTCTGTGTAAAAGGGAGAGCCGGCATTGCAGGACCACACATACAATCAGCAATGCTGATTATAGAACGCCGGCATGCCGGCATGCAAGTCACACACGGGGCAACATTATGCTGGCTTGGTTTTGTCCAGTGTACAATAGTAAAAACCGCGTCATGAAAGGTATTTTTGATGACAATATTGTGGGATGTATGTTTGAAAGGGGCCAGAGAGACAGAGAGAGTATTGTATGTGACAGAAAGGCAGGGGGTTATATGTTCTGAATTGTGGTAGTCAAAGTTCTTCTTAGAAAACATGAATGAGAGAGAATAATTTCCCTTCTGATGATTAACCTTTCTGCCTCTCACTGTTCTACCAGTTGTGCGTGATTAAATGCTACAGATGAATGGTAATGGTACACACACACATGCACTCATACAGACACACACACACCACTCAAACACACACCAGCACACACACACGCACTCACACAGACACACACACACTCAAACACTCACACACACACCAGCACACACACCCACAAGCACACACTTGAACACGCACACACACTCATTCACACACACATTTACGGTAATCGCAAAAAAAACAGACATACACGCACACACACTTATACACTCACAAACATATGCGAACACACAGGCACGTACACACACACACCAATCAGTGGACCCAGTTTTGTATTCCAGAGGAGGAGCCAACTTGGCAGTCCATAAAAAGTCATCTGAGAAGAGACTAAGAGTCCTGCCAAAGCCAGGAGCCATGGTGCTGGATATGAACATGGGCTTGGTGCCCTACAGTTGTCCATCTTTTGTCTCCATCCCCCACACTCCCTCACTGCTGTCCCGACCAGTGCCAAGGCCTCCAGGCTCCCTGCAGTCCTCTGACTATCCACAGGCCGCACAGTGCAAATTATACAATGACAATCGGGGGGGGGTCAACTTCTTCTCCGGGGCGTAAAGTAATATTTACGATTACAGGTAAGCCCGATATATAAATGTATCCACCCCCCGACCTGTTGTTTTTGACCTCTTTTGGTGGGGGTCCAAGTCTTAATTAGGGGGGTCAAACCCCCCCCCAAACCCCTCCATAATTCGAACCCTGCACAGGCACCACACTGACACGCTTCACATCGATAGGTATAGTTCAGTGTCAAAGCATGGGACTGTAGATGGAGAGGTCGCAGGTTCAGTTCCCCCGCACGCATACCCGTGTGTGTGGATTTGGATGACAGCCTCTACTAAAGGAACACTTGATGTGGTCGTTCTGATTGGCTCCAGCTTCATGACCACACGCATACACTCGGAAGTGTGTGATAGAGTTCACTTACCTTGTCCACTATACCTACAGGACATCTACAAACATGCCGGGTTACACAGCTGTACTGTACAGTGGTGCTTACTGTCGTGACACTTAACTTCATTGTGAATTGAAGGGAATGAGAGGTTGAGTCTGAGCAGGCCATTGAAAAATGTTTTACCAATTCAAGGGTTATTGAGATGGGCTTGGCTGTAGGCTCGGCTGTCTCTGTGTATTCATTTTAGTGCGTGTGTGAGTTAGGGAGGCGAGTGGATTAATGAGACACTCCACCAAGGAATGCAAGGGAGAAGTGCATGTATTCACAAGGACACATCTGCGGACAGCTAGCTTCTACTTGTACCCAGAGGAATTTTTCAATGATCAACCTCGACACACACACAGACACACACAGACACACACACACACACTGATGCAAACAGGCCACGTACACACGCTCCGAGACCTTGCTCTCCAGACCATTTTGAGAGTCCGGGATTGTAATTGGTCGGACATTTCAGGTTCATGTCACAGCGAGAGGTCCAAGTTCAGGCCTAATCGGCTGACAGGGTACAGTAGCTGCTGACACAGTTACAGGCCAGTACTGGTCTACTTTCTGCACTTTCCATCCAACACTAACTCCATGCAAAAGTGTATATCATTGAAGGACTTGAAGCCCATACTGCAGATAGTTAAGCAGTGTAAGCATTTACCATTAGGCCAAGAGGATCGAACATGCTCCTGGACTGAGAGCAACAGACATCCTGCTCACCAGGAGAGCTTGTTGTCCGAACCATCAGCAGTTCACGAAAAAGAAATATTTTTTCCAATTATCCATGCCAACGTTGCCCACATCTGTGGTCCTATTGACGGGCAGAGACCGTCCTGCGATGCTGTAACCTCCTCTTACCGTGACTTTGTGTTGTTCGTGTTCCCTGTGTCTCTGGTGCTCCTTAACGGCCACAAGGCTCTTAACATTGTGTACAAGGTGAGTGTCTGGCTTCTTTGTGGTGTCAGTTTCTCTCTCTCTCTCTCTCTCTCTCTCTCTCTCTCTCTCTCTCTCTCTCTCTCTCTCTCTCTCTCTCTCTCTCTCTCTCTCTCTCTCTCTCTCTCAGTCCTACCTCCCTCAGTAGTGTTCTGCCTGACTGTCAGCTGGGTGACAGCCCTTAGCTTTCGATGACATCTGCCAAGTGTGCCACACACATACACACACTTGCTCGCAAACACACACACCTTCACATACGTATATGCACACACGCACACACACACACACACACATGCACACTGGAACTGAGTAACTGACAGCTGTCTGGCCCAGGTACAACACACAATAAAAGCCAATGGCTGTTGTGTTCAGCAGGTGCAGAACTGACATGCTGGGAGTGCGGAGGCTGAGGAGCTGCAGGCGACTGTGTCACTGAGTGCCAGCATCTTTAAATCCTGCGTCTCGCTACAATGGCAGGTAATCATCACCCTCGAAACCTGAGGTTCTCCAACCACTTCAGTCAGCCCATCACCCGCTTGAAACGCTGAACCAAGCCCCAACACCACGCCACTCCTTTTATGATTACACCCTCATTCTATAGGAAGATACGTTCTGCCTTTATCTTACGTCCCACTTCCTCCCCCACTCCCCACCTTCAAAGTACTCGACATCTCCACACACGCCCAGATTGACAACGGCTGCTCTAGAGAACCTTTTCACGGGAAAGAGAGGACTAATAGGTCCTCTAACAGCTCTGCATGCATTGTGCTCTATTGAAAATTTTAGTGAATACCACAACCCTGCCAAATCGACCCCACACACAACCAACTCCCACACACAACCAACTCGCACACAAACAACTCCCGGACACAAATAGAACCCCCCACACACAAAGCGGAGAGGACGAAACAAGCAGAGAGTACAGCGCAGTTGACTCACTGGGTTTTCCGGGGTGCCACCTGTGTTGACGAGGGCTCTGTGCTATCCAAGTCACGGCTCAGAGAAAGCAGAATTCATGTCGAGGAGCAGCTCGGGTCCAGCCGTATGGACCGCACCGCACAGCATCTCCACACACAGGCATACTCGGGTCAAGTGTCCACAGGTGTCACTGGGCTGACGGAGGAACTATTTTTCTTGCAACGAGGGGCAGCTCAGGCAGAAGTTGTGCCTGTAGCTCACTGCAGCCTGTGTCTGGCAGAGTCCTGGGTCAGACGTCAGGCAGTGTGATGGAGGAGGGGGAGGAAGATTGGGGGAGGGCTGGGTGTAGGGCTACATGAGCTCAGAGGAGGAGGATTGGTGGAGGAATACGTGTGTGGCCACCTGGGGTTGCACGGAAGGTGATCCAGCTGGATGGAATTACAGCTGAAATGGGTGTGCTTCTCCCAGGAAAACAAAGGAAGTTGTCCCTGGCAACAACAGCAGACACTCGCTATGTGAGGCCCCTTGTGTGTTTGGTTATTATGGGTTGTTTGTAATGATCACCCCTGGTTACAAGTCTGATTGTCAAGTAGATGGCCTATTTTGTTTCCAGTGCCGGAAAAATTTGACTTTATTTAGTTGACACATTTCCGGCTGTATATGAAGGTAGCAACACAATCATTAAAATATAAACCAAGAGAAAACAGTGACACTTTAAAGGAAGACTGGTGGAGATCGAAGGATACAAACTCATAACAAACTGCCTCTTTGTGTGTTAATGCATCATATTTTCACACTTAACTGTTCCCGTTAAAAATCCCTCGCTAGCTGTTTGTTCAAAGTTGACAACCCTTGCTATAATGAGAGGGGATGGTGTGAAGTCTATGATTTCCTCCAATGTATCATGCGTTTTCAGTTCCCTGAACTCCACTTTGGACGGCCAGTATCCCTCCGGAGTGGGAGTATGCATGTACTGTGATCTTATCTTGCTTGCAGTGTCACATCATGGCCTCTCCTCACTCCACAGCTTCACGGATTGAAACAACAAACCGCAGCTAAAGCGGCTATTACCTGTGCTCTCTCCTGTCTGTAAAACAATCCTTGTGTTTCTATGCCACTCTTGCCCACACACTTCCAGCTCCCAGTCCCCAGGCTGCCACCAAGAGAAAAAGAGAGAGGGATATATATATATATATATATATATATAGAGAGAGAGAAGAGAGAGAGAGAGAGAGAGAGAGAGAGAGAGAGAGAGAGAGAGAGAGAGAGAGAGAGAGAGAGAGAGAGAGAGAGGATAGAGAGACAGAAAGGGAGAGAGTGATAGAGACACAGAAATAGAGACAGATAGAAGGAAACAGAGAGAGAGAGGAAGGAAGTCAAGAGAGAGCGCTAGAGGTGTCTGTAGAGATCCATTTGTTAAGGCTGGCTGCTTCTGAATGAGTGTTTTCCTCTGGAGACCTCCTCAAGCCTTCCTTACGACACAAGGTCAGAGAGACTGAACTGAACACCTATTCTCTCCCTCCATCCTTCCCTCCCTCTCTCTTATTCTCTTTCTCCTTGCTCCTCTCTTCACCCTTTCTCTCCCTTTCCCTCTATTTTATCCTCTACAACCCCCCCCCCCCCCCCCCACTCCCACCCCGCCCCCCATCCGCATTCCCTCCTCCAGGAAGTGGTAAGGGAACAGCTTGGCGATGACACCTCACCTGAAGGTCGCTCACAGATTAGGTATTGATCTGAATCAGGGCAACGCGGAGGTCTGCTCTCATATTTCCTGCTAATTATGGCTGCGGCGTCCGGGGCCCATGATACATCGCAAGTGCAGGAAGTGGGGGACCGGACGCATTTTCACTCCGGGCCACCGGCTGATTGTCTTTTCATGGAGTACCCAGAGGAGGAGGGGGGGAGGGGGAGGGGGGGTAGGGGCAACACCTGCATGAATTGTCCTTCTCTGTGTCCGTGTCGCTGGTGCTCCAGAATGACCGCGGTGCGTCTCTTCCCCGACCCGTACAGATGAAAACAAGCCGACGGGCTGTGCTGTACTTGAAGTGTACGTGGGATGGTCAGTCGAGGCAGATGTCTGTGTGTGTGTTTCAACAGTATTTTGGTGTGTGTGTGTGTGTGATATGTGGGAGGACTGTTTGCACTGTTACTCTGTGTTCCCATCACCTCTGTGTGTGTGTGTGTGTGTGTGTGTTTGCGTGTGTGTGCATGTGTGTGTGTCCAAAGAAGACTCACCGGTGTCTCTGTCTGTCCCTGGAAGCCCCGTATGAACCTGATGACTGATTCCTCAACTAAAGGGAAATTGTGGGACCGGGTCTTTTCATGACTTTTTTATTAATTCTTTACTACATTCAGAGGCTGCAGGCGTTGTTAGTGAACTCAGGAGACCGTACGCTGGCAACGCTGGTGTTTTTGTCAGCCACAGGGAAATCACTTCAAGGCTCACAGGCCATTGCTGATGAACAACATGGGCCTTTGGAAATAATTCCGCTGCTTTATCTGGAAAACAATCGGCCCCAGATAGATTTGACACAAACAGCATCCCTCTCGCGCGCTCTTTCTTTCCCTATTTCTTTCTCTCCGGCATACGGCAGCCCCCTATCCACCTACACAAGGGTACACAAACACAAACACAAACACAGGCACACACACACTTACAAACAAACCCTAATGAGGGGCCAATTGGAAGTGTGCCTTGAATACTCTCAGCTGTCCCCTGCACCTGGTGCGACTGGAAGCCCAAACAGGAAATAAAAACAACTCGATTACCTGCCTGGCCGCCATTGGCTCTATTTATTTGTTTCAGTCACACCAATTAAGGGTTGTTGTTTCTCCAAATAGGCTCTTGGAGCATGGCATAAATCTGAGCAGGTGGATGATGTAGAAGGGCCTTAACCCCTTAACGGATGAAAGCTTGCTTGAGCTCTGTTGGAAGGAAGCGAGAATCCTTAGGGTTGAGTTTATTTACCTCGAGAGCCCAATCGTTCCATTCTCGGCACAGAACCCTCTCCCACCATTCTCTGAAGAGCGTTAGGTACATGGTCACAGCAGGTGCACGCTGGTACAGGTGGGTCCGCTTGCTGGCGGACAGCTGCTTGCCGATGCTTCCCACAAAAACACAACTCATGGTTCATCCGGCTCAAGCTGCCGATTCAGCCTTCACTCCTCTCTGTCCGCACCGGTATCTCCCAGGCGGAGGCAGGGCCAGGGAGGGGAGGGAGGAGAGACCAGTGAGGAGAAGAAGTAGAGAGTGAGACCAGCGAGGAGAGAAGAGGACTCCCGGACTCCTAGGGAGCAGGTAGGAGTGCAGTGTGCATGTGAGTTGGTGTGTACCTGAGTATGTTTGTTGTGTGTGTGTTTGGGTTTGTTGCGTGTATGAGTGCCCGTTTGTTATATGTTTGTGTGCATGAACGCAATGTGTTTGTGCTTGCTGTGTGTGTAAGTGTGTGTGTGTGTGTGTGTGTGTGTGTACATGTTTGCCTGTCCACGGAAGCGTGGCAAATCAAGAGCCTGCCTTTCCACAGTGTGCATGGCACCGCTATACACAATTATCACACTCTTAATTGGAATGCATTTAAATGACTGTTCTGAATGTGCCTCCAGATAGGCCCTCCTAACCCTTGGTTGAACCCTGGGAAGCAATTATGGATTTGATTAGTAAGTGTGATTATAGGAGGGTGTGGCCTATGTGTCGGCCCTGGCCCTTGGGGTGAAGAGAACTCATCTACTGAAACCTGCTGGAAAGATAACCTACTTTGTATGGGAGCTGTTGAAGACACTACTGATAGGACAAATGTGAAATTAGACACATACATTTTATTTTGCTGGGTATGTGTTTCACATGGGTGGATGTGGAAAATACGCTATACTCAGAGCACATTTATCTCCTTCAGACCGTTGATGTATAAGACCTATCTGCTCAGTAATTCACTCGCTGTTTCTCTCTGTTTGAAAGTCTAACCATTGATGTTTTTCCTCCGTCTCTCCCTCTTTCCCCCTCTTCCTTTCTCCCTCTCTATTCTCCCTCTCCCGCTTTTCCTCTCCCCCTCTCCTCCTTCCCCCATCTACTCCTCTCTCTCCCCCCTTCTCCCTTTCTCCGTCTCTTCCTCCCCCTTTCTCCCTCTCTCCCTGTCCTCCTCTCCTCCTCTCTCCATCTCTCCGACCGTAGATCGACCTCCCCCCAGCCGTCAGGGAGAATCTCATCTCCATCTCTCAGTGGAAGAGAAAAACAAAGACCCTCTCCAGTCTGGTCTGGCCTCTATCTCTCTCTTTCTCCCTCCTTCCTTCCTTCCTCCCTCCCTCCATCCCTCCCTCTCTCTCTCTCTCTCTCTCTCTCTCTCTCTCTCTCTCTCTCTCTCTCTCTCTCTCTCTCTCTCTCTCTCTCTCTCTCTCTCTCTCTCTCCCTCCCTCCATCCCACTGGCTCTCTCTCTCACCCCCCCATCTCACTCTTTCTTTCTCCCTCCCTCCCTCCCTCCATCCAACTATCTCACTCTCTCTCTCTCTCCCTCCCTCTCTCACACTTTCTTTCTTCCTCTTCCCTCTCTTTCTCTCTCTCAGCTCTATCTGCTCCAGCTCACTGCTCCTCCCTCGCTCTGCTCCTCCAGTCTTTTATGTGAAAGGTTCTTTCTATAACCTTTCTGTATTTAGGAAGTTACTCTAAGACACAAATCTAATCTCCAAGACATCCCAGCCTCTTAACAGTCACATTTCCAGTGTGCATCACTGTGTGCAGTGTTCAGACAGAGACTCCCCCTTCACTGCGTGTGATCTGAACTGAAGCCACCCGCTGGCCCATGACACATACAGTAAAGGATGGTGGCCTTGAACCAGTGGATCTCCCTCAAGGAACCAGAGTGTCCCTGTGCAGGCCCCCAAGCCCAGAGGCAGTGCTTGCTTCCTGGGTAGCATGTGGTGGTTAAGTGGGATCTGTGGCTGGAGGAGACTCTTGTCAGCCACAGGAGACTGTACCTTAAAATGAGTATCTCTCTCTCTGACAAGCATATTGCTCCCCTAACTCTGACCCTGATCTCTCTCTCTCTCTTCCTCCCTCTCTCTCTTGTCTAATCTAATCTAGTATAATCTCTCAACCGCCTCTCCCTCCCTCCCTCTCTCTCTCTCTCTCTCTCTCACCCCCTCTCTCACTTTTCTCTGTCTCTCTCTCTCTCTCTCTCTCTCTCTCTATCTCTCTCTCTCTCTCTCTCTCTCTCTCTCTCTCTCTCTCTCAGACACACGCAGACTAACACTCCTCTGGAGCTAGGGGCTGGGGGCGCAATTTCATCCTCCTGATGAAACCAAATCAAAGCGTATTGTTTGCCTCATACAGTCATTCCAGTATTCGATCCAAACACATAATTAAGATAATCAGCACTAGTGAATAGCCCTCCCCTGGTCTCCCTCTCTGCGTTGTTAGCTTTGATTACGCTGTTGTCTTGAAATTTACTATCCAAATCAAGTCAACAGGCAGCATCTGTGCCTGGGAGGGACTATATGAGGACACAGTGGGGACCGGGGTGTGATGCTACTGGACGAGCATGGAGGACAGACCTCGATGCCAGGTCTGACGTCCCTAACGGAGCCATCACAACCAAGCCCAGAGATGTGGTGGTTCCAGATGGCCTCACCGTGTTTGGTGGCTGTGTGTTGATTAGAACCTGCTTATTTTTTATTTGATCTTCAAGTCATCGATATTTTGTTTATTGTTGTTGTTTTGTTGTGATCTGGACTTCCTCGTCTCGTGTGTCCGGTTGGAGGAGGCGGGTTCTAGAAGCAGGACCCCGGCCCATCGCCAGGCAGCGTGATGGGTGTTCTGGCAGGACTGCTCCAGCTGGCTGACTGATTGGCTGTGGGCCGGACACCAGTGAATCCACAGCCATGTCGCTCACACCTCAGTGTATGTGTGTGTGTGTGTGTGTGTGTGTGTGTGTGTGTGTGTGTGTGTGTGTGTGTGTGTGTGTGTGCAGGGAGAGAGAGGGAACGTGTAGGTTTGGCACCATAGCACCATCTGTTGACTGGGAGGGGGTTGGTGAGGACTCCATTGAGGGGCCGTGAAAGAGTCAGGCAGGGGGCAGAGAGGAGGAGGAGGGGAAGAGGGTGGATGTAGGTGGAGGGAGGGAGGAAGGTGGAGGTATGTGGAGGGAGAGAGGGAGGGAGGAAGAGGGTGAAGGGAGGAGGAGGAGGGAGGGAGGAGGAGGGAGGAGGTGGGGAGGGAGGAGGAAAGAGGTATGGAGAAAGAGGTGGGGGTAGGGAGGAGGACGCAGAGAAGAGGAGGCAGGAAAGTGGAGGACGGTGGAAGGGGATAGAGAGGATGAGGTTGAAAGAAGGGGTAGGGAGGTGGGTGGAGGGAGGGAGAGAGGGAGGTAGGAGGAGGAGGGTAGGGACCAAGGAGGAGGTAGCTGGGAGCTAAGGCTGGTATTTACTCATGAGTATTTTCACAGAAAGACTGTTGTGAGAAGGTTACTTGATGCGGTGCCGCATGCAGACCCGCCAGGCTGTCTGTCTGAGGAGGACTCCAGCCTGGTTGAGTTGAACCAGACTGACAGGACCAGGGTCAACAAGCACAAGATTGTCTCCAGCCCTCAGCCCTCAGAGAAAAAAGCTGTAAGCTTCATCAAAAGGACTACCAGAACACTCAAACCTGAGAGCTTGAAGAGATGTTTCCTGGGAATAAAGACAGCTTGACAGAGTCCTCCAGGGCAGGTGCTCCCAGGTACTGGAGGTCCACCCCCAGCTCCAGGGGCTGCCTGGGGCCGTTCAGACTCCAAGCCCCTGCGTGGAGCCTCTGGATCGGGACCCCGCTGGCCTGGGTCAGGCCCATTGCAGAGGGTCGTAACCCTAACCCAAACCTAACCCTAACCCATGGGGCCAGCTGAGCGTTGTGACTGTAATCTCGTCACACCCCAGGAGTTCACATGTCACACAACACGCCTCCTCGTGATTTATTGCTTCGCGCACCTAATCTATGACGCTTCAATAGCTGACAGAGGGAATGTGAGTGAACACGGGGGGACGACGCGCCGCTGATAATCTCATCGAGCTGCTTATCGATCATCATCTGGATATACAGGATAGCGTGGCTCGTACATCAGCTGTTGTCGATGGATAGATCTTCTCAAAGCTCTGACTCCGTCCTCGCAGATAGAGCTGTAGGAGACGAACACGCTGAAAGGGGAAACGGGGAGGGTTAGCCTTGTTTAATAATACATAACATCGCTGTGTATCTGACACCCCAGGCTCGGAGTGGAATTCAATGCCTGCTCTGCTGCAACTGTGTGTGTGAGATGGTGTGTGTGTGTTAGGTGTTGGCTGTGATAAAAATGGGGATAAGCAGATCTAGAGAGGAAGAATGAGGCGGAGAGGTAGAGGGAATCAGAAATAGAAAGAAAGAAAGAAAGAAAGAAAGGGAGACAGCATTTCAGAGGAGGAAGAGGGTGAGGCAGGAGAGAGAGACTGGGTAACAGAGAGAAGGAAAAAGGGAGTTGAGTGAAAAAGATAAGCATAGAGAGAGAGGTGGGAAAACGACAAATGACAGGCGGCAAGAAAGAGTGAGGCTGTGCGGCTGACAGGGAGAGGGGAAAAGAGAAAATGGGTGACGGATGAAGACAAGAAACGACGTGCAGGAGTTAGGTGATGGAGAAGAGGAGAGTTGTCAGACTCCCCTCCGGGAGAGACTCCCAGACAGGCTGGAATCCCGTCAGAGTTACCCAGCCTGGCGCACCTCTCTGTCAGCCACTCCTCGCTCCCCTGCCCCCTGCTGTTCCACAGCCACCAAGACACAGACAAGATCCTCCTGACCTGACACCTTCTCTACGCTGCAACCCCGTACCTCCATGATGACTGAGGCTGAGCAGGGCGACAGAGCGGATCACCCCAGGTATGGCGGCTGCTCGCTGGGGTGACCTTTCCGCCTCTCTGCCTCGGATCAACAGGTTCTGACGGTGTTCTGAATAGAACCGACTTCTCCGGTGTTAAACTTCTGACTCTGTCGTTCTCGTGGTTGATATATTGCGGTGCTGGAGGTGACGGTGTGTTTTGGGGAGAGGGCCGTGGAGCTGGGGAGTGGGGTGTAAGTGATATTAATGAGTTTTGCATCCCCTGGCAGGGTGATCTGTACCAGGGAGCAGCAGTCGGAACTGGGGGGTATTAATCATGATGCCACATCACCTGGCGTATCACTCCTGTCCTCCTCCTGCTTGACTTAGCTTCCCTCTCTTCCTCTCTCTTCCATTCCCTCTCTCCACTTCTCTATCTTCATTGGCTCTCTCTTTCTCACTACATCTTTCTCACCATCTCTCTCTATTTTTACAATCTCCTTCTTACGATCGCTCTCTCTATCTCTCTCTTTTCTCTTTTCTTTCTCTCTGTAGCCCTTCTTTCTCCCTCTCCCTCATCTCCTCTCTCTCCCACTCTCTCTCGCCATCTTTTTCTCCGTGAGTTACACACAGACATTATGCCCAAATAAGCTGTACTTTAGTAAAACCTTTCACTCCCATCCTGCATTTCCACCCCACAGAGTGAGCTACTTGTGTGTGTGATGTGTTTTCTACCTAGTCTGTGTGTGTGTATGTGTGTGCATGTGTGTGTGATGTGCTTTTTTTCTAGTGTGTGTTGGTGTGGGTTTGTGTGTTCGGTGTGTGATGTGTTTTCCTGCAATGTGTGTGTGTGTGTGTGTGCAAAGTGTTTTCTCCCAGTGTGTGAGTGTGTGTGCAGACTGGAGCAAAACAGAACTAAGACGAGTCAGTTAGCTGCCTGCTGAGTTTTAAAGACCATCTTGGTTTAAACATTCTCTCTTGATCCTAGTTGAAAGCAGCTCGATCCCATCCTGGGTTTAATTGGGAAAAAAATTAAGAGAAATTCTCGCCTGAATCATCGTTTGTCTTGCATCATTAGCGAGGAAAGTAGATTATTGATTAAAGTTTTCCGCACTAATGCAGAGTAGGCTGCCTGTTTACCCGTAGGGTAAAAAAAAGAAAAACTACTGCCAGAGGGGAAAGATCCCTCTTTCCCCTCTGGCAGTAGTTTTTCTTTTTTCTTTCCCCTCTGGCAGTAGTTTTTCTTTTTTTTACAGGCAGCCTACTCTGCATTGGTGCGGAAAACTTTAATCAATAATCTACTTTCCTCGGTAATGATGTTCACTTATATATCAATAGGTGGAGTGTAAAGGAGCCAAGGAGGACCCGTCGAGAATGCGTATTGAATTAAACAGCCGCATCTCAGGGATGTAAGGAGCGACTCCTGTAGACCTATAGCACTCCAATCTCCGGGTCTGGTGGAATGACACCTGCGTAATCTCCGTTTGCGTGCGGCTCTGGGGCATCCAGTCTCCCGGGATACCACGGACCCTGCAGCGCCTTTGATGATCTCATTCGACAGCGCGGATGAAGAACTTGTGTGAACGAACTCCAACTAGCTGACTCTCCCGGGCCGCTGTGGCGTATCGTTCGGAGTGATGTTTGTCAGACGTAAACAGTGAGATTCCGTTGGCGGTTTGAGGGCGGAGAGTGTTTCACGGCTATTTCATCATTGTCACGGTAACCTCGCCCAAGCGTCCTATCAGACGGGGCCTTCACCGCGCCTGGAAGCGGCTTTGTCAGTGTATTCACTGGGGTGGAGGACGTCCAGTCAACACAAGCACGTCTATTATCTCCCGTCTTCTCCCCGGCTCTCTTTCATGATCACGGGGGGAATGAGAACGAGATGGCGTCCAAGATGAAAGGAGGACGAGTTTGTTGATTCTACACCGGAAGCCAGCGAGACCTCTCCATCTGTCTGCGGAGCTGTCTCTTTCACTCTCTCACTCATGCTGTTCTTCTCTGTGTGTCTGTCTGTCTATATGTCTATATGTCTATATGTCTGTCTGTCTGTCTGTCTGTCTGCCCGTATATCTATCCATCCATCTATCTATCAATCTTTTTGCTTTGCTTACTCTCTCTCCTTCTCTCTATCTCTCTTAGTAACAACAGTAACAACAGTGTCTTGTCTGAATCCAAGAAGCCCAGCCCTGCATCACAAACAGCTCTGTCCATCGCTCCTCCAGTGTGTCCATCCAGCCTGTTCACCTAAAGCAGTCCAGAGGGAAACCACAGATCAGAGGGATGATGCAAGACAAACGATGATTCATCAAAGCTCAGGTATGGGGTAAACAACACTTTCTGTGATGTTGTTTCCCTTCCTTTGAAAACAACACTCTCTGGACGCGGGGTAACTAACAAAGCGACGGCAGGGCTTGTGCACCTGTGGAGAGAAGTTAGAGAACCAGATCGGAAGGTCGTCGGTTCGAATCCCAACTCTGGAAAAGGAATAGCTGAATGGTGGATGGAGTTGAATGTGTTCGACTCAGCGTCCTCCGGCGCCCTCGACAACGATAGCTCCTGGGAGTCTGGGACCCACGCTCCGTTTCACAGGTTCCGACATGGAAACCTGAGGGGGGGTGGGGGGGTTGAAAGCGATTTTGACGAGTGATTCAAACACACCTGCGACTCTGGAACGTGATCTAATGGTTGTTGCCCTCGCTTGGACACATGATACACTACGTCTGTGGGCCCTGTCTGCCTGAAGAGGTGAGGTGTGTGTAGAGGTGAGGTGTGTGTGTAGAGGTGAGCTGTGTGTGTAGAGGTGAGGTGTGTGTGTAGAGGTGAGCTGTGTTTACAGGTGGGGCGTGTATAGATGAGGTGTGTGTGTGTGGAGGTGAGTTTACTGTAAAAGTATGACGTTTACAGTGGTGCGGCATGTACTTACTACAACTCTGTACAACCCTTGAACAATGCTCAATTAAAAAAAAAATTTGTTATTGTGGAGAGCCCCACATGTGGTTGTGTGTTTTACATGGAAGAGTCCCTCTACACCCTAAGTCTTACCCTCGAGTTTGGAAGTGCGGGTGTTCTCAGTTGGTGGGCTCAGTGAAAACGTTTATTTTTTAACCTGTTTACGCTCCTGTTTCGCCCGCGAGACAAAAATGCTGCCTCCCCCTTCCTCAGTTACGACGCACTAAATTCTAAAAAATATATTTTTTAGACGCTACACATGTTATACATCGTTGGAAAGCTACGATTCTTGTGCTTCCATTGAAATAAACCAATTCAAGATCAAGTCGCAATAGCAAGCAAAGTCAACGTCTTTTTCCGGTGAACATTCCTTCAACAATGCCAAAGAAAAAAGTTGTACTCACCCTAAGTTGTTCAAATAGGTCCAGGTGTGCAAATCATGCCATCAAAACTTGATCTGCGTAAGTCCCAAGGGTTCAAAGTATCTAACCATGTAAAGTAATTCGTCCAAATACAATGTTTTACGTTCATGAATAGCCATTATCCTTTGTTTCATTATGCAAGTTAGCCGACGGAAGAAACAACTTGTTCACATAAAAGTGTTATTTTCTCCGATTTATCAACGGAGTATTTACAAAATGAAGGTCTCAAAATGTCCGTTGAACCCTCCCCTTTTGATTGACACCTTGTTCGACCCAATAGGAGCTTCCATGCCCCGTTGACAGCCCTCTAAAGCCAACTAGGTCTGTGCGTCCTGCCCCCCCCCGCCCCCCCCCCCCCACACTCGTTCTAAACAAATTTCTCGAACTGGCTTCGACTGGCTCTGAAATTAGCTCGTTAGCCTTGTAGCTGACAGCTAGCTGAAAATGCCAATACCTCATTTGTATGCGTCTGTGGAGCCTTCAAAATAACAGTCGATTGCGCAATATGGTTGACAGAATCAGTGTTCTTTGTGCGCCAATCCTTGGAATCAGATAAAGCACTCCAATGTGTTCATGCTTCAGTTTTTGTGTTTCAGTATTACTAATTAGGGATTTAGCTATTATATATGATATTTCTAAGTACCAGAGATGGGCCAGAGATAACAATTATGAAAAATAATACCTTTTTATTTGACCTTGACCTTGGTTACAAAGGGTCATTTTGGAGTCTCCAAAAGACCCTTTTAGAAAATTCCTGGATGTACTCTTATAAAAACATGTGTCAAATATGAATATATTGTGGTATTATGTTTGACTTTTGATTTGAATTGGGTAAGGCTTCAACCTGTGGTCCAATTTAGTCTTCCAGATAATACCTACCACCTCTAGGCCTCTTCAGGCCTCTGTTTTCAAAACAAAATCTAGGCGGAAATAGAAATTTTCACTTTCCTTGTGTTCAAGCTTCTATTACTCAACACTAGAAGGACTGACAGGGGTCCTGACAACAGGGGACATAACTTCAGAGTGTCAGCTTTCAAAAGAGATCATTTACATGCATGTACTCCAAATGGTTCAAGAACAGCTTCCAATTTACTTTGGGTATGCTGTTTAGGCGTTTTCAGGCAAATTTAACAGGAACATGAAAAGGTTAAAAGACAGGGTTTCATTAGCAAGACTGCAGCATGAAACAGAAGAATACATTAAATCCAAGCCTGCTTTAATGAAAAGTGCTCACATGCATGCTGCTGTAATTTTCTCTGACATTAAGACTAAATGTTTTGAGACGGAGGGGGGAGAGAAGCCAGGTAGAGATTTGGTCAGAGGAGGGGAGAGAGGAGGGGAGAGAGGAGAGGAGAGAGGAGGGGAGAGTGGAGGGGGGAGAGGAGGGGAGAGAGGAGAGGGGAGGGGAGAGACAAGGAAAAAGACGAGGGGAGAGAGGAAGGGAGAGAGGATGGGAGAGAGCAGAGCAGGGAAAAGATAAGGGGAGGGAAGAGAGGAAGGATAAAAGGAGAGGAAGAGGAAGGGAGAGAGGAGGGGAGAGAGGAGGAAAGAGAGGATGGGGGAGAGGAAGTGAGAGAGGAGGGGAGAGAGTAGGGGAGAGAGGAGAGAGGAGAGCTGTAAAAAGCAACATTAATTCCTCTAACACAGCCTTAGAAGGGGGTTGATGTAATTCAGCATAATTCACAGATGAAGTAAGACCCCTGAAGTCAAAAAGGTTTTTAGCATTACAACCTGCCAATGAAGAATGTTCCGGAGATAAACCTGATCTGTAGAGAACACAGAGCAGGGGTCATCTACCAGGCGTGTGTATGTTCTAATATGTTCCACATGCCCAACATAGACATTTGTTCTTTTCTACAATATAATTACATTCTACTTTCAAATCATGATATCTATAGTTCATTCTTTAATTCTTTTAGTATTAAAATGTCGGTACTTTAGCAAATTTGTTTTTTTTAATAATATACCAGTTGAAGGAATTCTAGTCATCTTTTTCCTGCTTCTGTTCTGCTCTTACTGTGACTGGTCCCCATATGCCCCTGTTGGACTGAGTGAAGGGACTCTAATGACTAGAGGAATGGGGAGAGAAAAATAAACCTAATGTCCAACTTAGCGTTTGACAGCCGCGAAAATGGAAAATTGATATTCTTGGCGGAAATTCAATTAAAAGCCCCGGGCGCTGATGTGAAGCCATCACATGTAGGACAGCTTCCATCATCATCACGTCTGGGAGATTTGTGCTTCTGGTCCCCTGAGATCTCATTCATGGATATACACCTAAAACCGATAGGGAACTGAAGGGAATCCAGAAGTGAATGCCACTGTGACTGACCTCTCTCTCTCTCTCGCTCTCTCTCTCTCTCTCTCTCTCTCTCTCTGTGTCTCTCTATATGGCTCTGTTATCTTGAATGATCAGATATGATCTGGGGTTCACTCTGCTAAACTCACTAGACTGGAGAAGAGGAGACCCCCCCACACACACACACACACACACTCACACACTCACACACTCCTTGGCGTAGATCCTCTGGTCCATCAGTGTGACCCGGGCCAGTTCAGCCCGCTGCCAGCTCCTTTGGTCACCAGGCCCTTGTCACCATGCTGCCCACCAGCCCTCCAACAACTTCACATGCATTTCTGACTGGATCCCTCTGACAGCCTGGCAGTCCGACATACAGAGAGAGGCAGTCAGGTAAACAGACAAACAGGTTGACAGACAGACAGATAGATAAACAGACAGAGTGGAAGTCAGATAGCCAGACGGACAGGCATGCAGAATAAACAGACAGAACAAGAGGTAGTCAGATAGACAGACGGGCTGACAGGCAGACAGGCTGGTAGACAGACAGACAGGCAGAGAGACAGACAGACAGGCAGAGAGACAGACAGACAGGCAGAGAGACAGACAGGCAGGCAGATCAGGGTGGAAGCTGCTCAGACAGGAAGGATGTGAGGGGCATCATAATAGGCCAGGGTGCCGACACAGCTGTGTCCTCCCTCCCTTATTCCCTCCATCTCGCTTTCCCCTACCACTTCACCCACCCTGCATCTCTCTCCCCTCCTCTCCTCCCCAGCCCCCCATTCATCTCCCCTCTCTCTTTCCATCCCTCCCTCCCTCTCTCTTCTTCTCTTCCTCCCCCCTCATTCCCTCCTTCCCCCCTTTCCTCTCCGTTCCTCGTTTTCTTTCTCTTCCTTCCCCATATGTTTTCTCCTTCCTCCCGTCTCCTCCCTCTCTGCCCCCAGCTCTTATTAGCTAGCAGTCCAGCGCTCCACCACAGTGTTAAATGACCACAGCACAGCAGAGATCAAATCCTGTACACGTCTCCGACTTACAGCACCATGCACTACACCCCGCTGGCCAGAATGTGCTGTGTGGCTCGCATAACAACAACACCAGAATGGTAAGTGATTGATAATCTTCTTTCCAGGGCCAACAACAGTTTTGCAGATGGTTTTATGAATGGATTTACTTCTCCATAGGGTGGATGTTTGCCCCAGCCAGTTTTGACCAGAACCAGAACTGTGTCGTTTGTTTCTGGGTTTTTTCTCGCTAACTGGATAATGATTTTAATTTCTGCCAACGGAGGGCTAATCGGGCTGTAATCTTTGTACAACCCTGCTGTTGTTGGACTTGGTCTGCTGCAGTATTTCTCCAGTTATCTAATATGTGCTAAGTAGGTCAGGTCTGACTGCATTCTGCCATCAAACACCTACCTCTGTCCACCCTGGGAGACTGTTACAGTTACACAGCATTGCAGAACACGGGCAAACTTGGAACTCCGGATTAACATTCTAGAACCTCCACTTGTTTCCTCGTCACATTCTAGAAGTTTCCAGTGTTCCAAAGTGAACCCTGTGGAATCTTTCTGGGCAAACTCGAATTTCACATCTTTGAGTGAAGAGACAATTTGTGCCCTGTGGGTTGTCACAGGTGTGACCTGACTGAACCTGAGCTTCCAGCATGTTGACCTTCCTGTCTGCCATTAGGCCAACAGGACGTGACTGTGGTCCATGGGTTAGGGTTCCTCTCAGGTAAATGTAGTTTTAGGACACATAAAGAAATGGCAAACCATCAAAGGAGGTCATTTAAAAAAAAAAAAAAACACTGAAATTACACTTACTGAAAAACTAGTTTGTTTACAAATTCCATTATGTCCATTGCCACCAGCGCTTTACTGTGATATCAAATTGAAGTCAAATTTACTCTGGTTCAAAACAAGTTAAAACCTCAAAACATAGACTAATGGATACAGAGATAGATAACAAAAACAAATTTGTATGGTGGAAAGATAATGTCACATGGACACAGAATGGAACAACCTTCGACAGAACTCCACTCACCCTCAGCACAGAGAAGCAGACATCCTTCTTAAACTGCAATCCCAGGGTGGTCTTGACTGATATACCAATTAACCTGACCACAGAGGAGAGGGCTGCCATGCAAACACAACCACAGAACACAGCCAGGCTCGTTCATCAGATGGAAACTGAAACGGCATCGTAAGTTTAACAAGCTGGAGGGTGGGTGAGGATTGGGTGAGGAGATGTATTCACCGGACAGAGTAATCAACCTTGTGGGGAGCCAATGGCCTCACATTAAAGAGGCAGTTGTTTAATTCTGCACTAACCGTGACAGCCAATCGCTTTCATGCGCTTCCGTTATTAACGCGGCCAGAGGAAGGTCACTGGAGAGGAAATGGAAAATCTTTAGAACACTGGCAAGCATCCTGGATGCAGAGCAACAGCAAGCTGGCAGCATCTCAGCGTGTGTGTCTGTCTGCAGAGAGAGAGAGAGAGAGAGAGAGAGAGAGAGAGAGAGAGAGAGAGAGAGAGAGGATATCTGTGTGTGTCTGTGTGTCCACAGTCTGTGTGTGTGTGTGTGTGTGTGTGTGTGTTTGTAATGAGTGTTTCATTAATTCCAGCTGTCTCTGTTTCTATTTGTCTGCTATCAACACCTGGAGTTTTACCAGAACGTCTTTTAAAGTGTGTGTCTGTGTGTTTGTGTTGGTATAAGTGAGGGACAATAAATCTGTATAGTGTGTGTTTATTTCTGTGAAAGAGAGTAAATGTGTGTGTGTGCAGTGCAGTGTGTACACAAACCTACACATTATAATACTAAAAGCTAACATTTAAAACTGTTGCAGTGGCACCAACACAGACACTCTTAGCAAGCTGCAACAGCAAATTGATGTGGTTATGCTGGCCTGTAGCCCTCAACCAGGTCACTGTGCTGACCAGCAGCAATCCTAGGCAGACAAATGTTCCATCTATTAACCTACATTCATTATTAATGGGGAGTAGGGGTTTAGTTTGCATTGTCAGGAGGCTAGCGCCATAAATGATTAAACACACACGTCCGATCAATCAGACAATTGTTACAGTCTGGGGCACCTTGGGAGGGGGAGGGGGGGGTGTTGGGGTTGATGCAGGGGGTGGGGGTGGGGGGGGTGTTGGGGTTGATGCAGGGGGTGGGGGTGGGGGGGGTGTTGGGGTTGATGCAGGGGGTGGGGGTGGGGGGGGTGTTGGGGTTGATGCAGGGGGTGGGGGTGGGGGGGGTGTTGGGGTTGATGCAGGGGGTGGGGGTGGGGGGGGTGTTGGGGTTGATGCAGGGGGTGGGGGTGGGGGGGGTGTTGGGGTTGATGCAGGGGGTGGGGGTGGGGGGGGTGTTGGGGTTGATGCAGGGGGTGGGGGTGGGGGGGGTGTTGGGGTTGATGCAGGGGGTGGGGGTGGGGGGGGTGTTGGGGTTGATGCAGGGGGTGGGGGTGGGGGGAGTTCTTCGATAAGCTATCACACCTGGGACAAGTCACAGTTCAACTGTTTGTTTGTTTTTTAAGGCACACAACAGCTTTACAGAGTTCCCCAGTGGCAGTGCCACGCATCAATGTCAGACTCCTCACACACTGGAACCCCCACGTGCTTGAAAACTTGTGGAAAGGTTGCAAAAGGTACTTAAACACTCTGATATACTCTCTTTCACTCACACACATACATACATACATGTACAGATACACACACAGATACAAAAACACACACATACACACCTGCACAAAGATACACACACACACATTTCGAGCCCAGTTGTTCAATTCAGTACGAAACATTGTTTACAGGCCGGAACAAATCACTGTTCCAAGCAAACAATGGCACAGTAGCTGTGTTGTCGAGCAGATAGATTTTTCTTTATGAGACTAGTCTTGGTTTCGGTGTTCCACCCTCCACCCATTGCTTCTGGCCCTGTTCTGTGCAAGAGAGCTTAGGCTTATCCTGCTAGCCAGCACACAGGGCTCTCACAGACAAGATATCCACACAAGGTTACAAACATTCATCCTCGTTTTCTCACACACACAGGCTTACACCCACACACAGGCACACACACAGGCACACACACACACACAGTCGATACTTCAGGGACCCTATTTCCCACAAACAAAATGTTTGCCCCGGCTTTGATAACTCACCTCATACAATAGGCAAACGGACACATGCGTGCGCACACACAAACACACACACACACACTCTCTCTCTCATGGTCAGTGGACCGCGCTATTGTATTCGTCCTCCTGTGGGGTTTTCTAGACAGACTGTGTCCGACCTCCGAGATTTGCTCTGTACCACTGGGACTGGTGTAATCTACAGTCGTATTTGGTGACTGTGTCTGTCAATAAAGCTTCACGTTCAACTAATCCTCCAGTTTCCACCTGCAGAACACGTCTGCCACGGTCACCATCAAACCCACTCAGCTCTCTGTCAGCCTTTAAAAACCTCACAAAGGCGGTAAAGGCAGTCAAAGTCCCATAGACACGGGCCAGACCAGATCCAGGCAGGTCATTCGTAGCTACACTCCCCACAGATAAACATCCACATCCATCAAACGGTGGCCTAACGCACCATCTTTCCCGCCTCCAGATCCATGTTTCCTTCTGTGGCTGTTGCCGGCTCTAATGAATCCGGTGGACCATTTGTTACGTCAAAACAGTGTGATTGCAGCTCTGGCTGGACATGATGGTTTGTGTTTCGACAGATGAAAGGAAATGAGCAAAGATGACAACGTTAACTGGCTCCAAAGTGGCCCTGGTCAATTTATTCAGCTCATCATAACTGGCAAGATGGCACATTTTGCCGAAAGCCTTTTCTTGACAGCCAAACAGCTCCATGTAAGTGTTTCAAATGAGTTTGTTATTTGATGCATCTGCTTAAAACAAAACTGCAGCTTTTGCTAAACATTTCAAATCAGCAAGGCTGGTCCACATCCTCCTTATTCAATTTGGCGGTTCAACAAAGAGGCAATTACATTGAGTAGTTGTTAAAGTCAGGGTGTTTGGACGTGAAGCTCAGCTAATTAGTTTGGCTGCAGAGTTTGGAATCACACTGTACCTATGGATGCACACAAACACCCTCCTAACTGCCTGCTTAGGCCTTCTATACAACAGACACATGCACGCACTGCAAAGTTCATTTCATTAAATTAAAGTTATGATTTCATGTATTTGTTTAGAAACAATGTTTTAAACTATGATGTCATACTGTAAAAGCAGTTCAGGGTGTATTTACTTATCAGCATTGTGTCTGATGATGCGTCTGCACCTCCTTTGATCACATGACCTGTCCCCAGACCACATGACCTGTCCCCAGACCACATGACCAGTCTTGACTGTCTCCAGCCTTCTTTCTCTCCATGCCCTGGAAAACTCTCCTGCCAGATACCTACAGTACACACATCCCAAGCTGAGTGTCTTTGTGGGTGTTTTGTGTGTGTTTGTGACTGCTTTTCAGGGAGAGAGGGAGAAAGAGACAGAGAAAGATAGAGAGGGAGAGAGAGAAAGAGAGAGATAGAGAGAGAAATAGAGAGAGAGAGAGAGAGAGAGAGAGAGAGAGAGAGAGAGAGAGAGAGAGAGAGCGAGAGAAACAGAGGGAGGGGGGGATTAGCTGCTAGGTCAAGAATGAAAACAGGAGATCCGATCTCAGTTTTTCTGTCTCTGTCCATCCACCCCTTTATCATCCTTCCTGTTTCTCTCCCGCCACAGTAATGACAACTGGAGATGAAATCCATGATAGTGTTTTTATCTCTCTCTCTCCTTCTCTCCTTCTCTCGCTGTCTCTCTCCCGGTCTCTGTCTCATGTCCTCTGAGGGTGTCTGTCTTCGTCAGGCTCTGAGACGAGGAGGACAGTAGCCTAAATGAGGACGGGGGAGCAGTCCTCGTCTCCCCACCCTGCAGGAAGGCATCATCCCCACGCTCCAATAAACCACCATCCCTCTCATCCTAGGCCTGTCAGTCAACTGGATGTGATGAGAAACACAGAAGGAATTCAGGAAAAATAAATAAAGATTCCTACTCTTTGTTTTGAAACTTTTGGACGTACCTGGCTCCGGCTTTGTTGATGTAGATCGCAGCATAAACAAGGTTAGGTTCTGAAATGAAGGATCTCGGCTCATCTAATGAGAAGCTGGTGACAAGCGATGTCTCAGAGATTAGGAACTTGTCAGAAATAGAACTCATACAGAATACTGGTCTGTCCTGTTAGTTAGCAGTGGAGATGGGGTCTCGCCTATCCTTTCCTCCTCTCCTCTCCTGTCCTCTTCTCTCCACTCCACTCCTCTCTTCTACTCCCCTCCCTTCCTGTCCTCCTCTCTCCATGATTTTTCTCATCTGCGTTTTTCCTCTGACAGAGATGATAAAAGATGGAGCTTCAAGCTGACAACGGGGCCGCAGCATTATACAAGCCAGACATGTGAGGACCTCTGAGGAGAACCAGGGGAGAAACCAGCTCTGTGTGCTTCTCTCTCCCAAATCTCTCTCTCCCACCCGGGAAGAAACGCAGACCAACGAATCACCCTTAATCAGCCTCTAAATGTACCAAGTAACCAAAATGCACTGAGAAAACTGCTTTTACAGTTCACTGCCTCGCACGGCTCACTCTGGGGCACGGAGATTATGGGAGATTTACTTTCCGATCTGGCTAATGAGGCCCATTATCTATCCTCAAGTATACAGATCAGGCTGGGGAAATTCCACTGGGGGTTCAAACCAATTCTCACGGTTCAACCTCATTTGATATCTATCTGGATGTCAAATTGATATCAGTTTGAAACCATATTCAGTTTGACCTGTCCACATAACTTTCTGTCGGACTTGAGAGAGGATATTTAGTTTGCTCTAAGCTAGACACTTTCTGCCTGTGTGTGTGTGTGTGGGGGGGGGGGGGGGGGGGCTTTTGTGTGTGTGTGTGCCTGTGTGTGTGGAAGTTGTACTTTATGATAATATTGAAACGTTGACTGAGGATTTATTGTGTGGGTTCAATGCACCAGTCTTCATCAAGACACATGCATTGTGTGTCTCACTGTTGGTGAACACACATACACGCGCACACACAGAGACAGACACTCCTCTTCTCTCACACACACACACACACACAAACACACACACTGTGTATGTGGACCATGTGGAAGAAGGATCAGATGGTCCATCTCTTCGGTCTGTCTGTCGACTTCGGAACTTATTGGATATGCTTCATCACTGGTCCATTACACACCCCTCTCTCATTCTCTCTCAGTCTCTATCTGTCTCTCTCAGTCTCTCTCTCTCTGTCATCCCCTCTCAGTCTCATTCATTTTCTCTGTTTCTCTTAATCTCTCTGTCTCTTTCTCTCTGTCTCTCCCTCTCTACCATTGTTTCACAGATGAACGGCAAAGTTAAATCTCCGAGTTGATAATTAAAACCTCAGATCCATGAAAGACGAGTGATAAAGGAAGGTTTCCAGCCCGGCTCATTTTAGGAGACCATCTGCAGAGACAGGCTGCAGTAAGGAAAGAAGACATTAGTCTTTTTTTACAGGTCTCTCCTCTCTTCTCGCCTCTTCACTCCTTTCCTCTCCTATCTCTTATCTCCATGCTCCTCTCCTGTTTTCTATCTCCTCTCCTCTCTCCTCTCTCCTCTCTCCTCTCTCCTCTCTCCTCTCTCCTCTCTCCTCTCTCCTCTCTCCTCTCCTTTCCTCTCCTCTCCTCCCCTATCCTTTCCTATCCTCTCTCCTCTCTCCTCTCTCCTCTCCTCTGCTCTCATCTCCTCTCTCCTGCAGGATAAAGAAATGGCCAACAACTGGTTTCACATTTTTACAAAAATCAGTTTGTCACTGAAAAGAATAAGGATGCCTCGGTTTGCTTTGCTTCAATAAACCAAAAATTCCACATTGTCATTTTTATTTAAGTGGCAAGATTGGATGAAACAAGCTTCATCTGGCAGACAGCACAGCAAAGCGTCCCTTCTGTGTTCCAGCTGGTCATGCTCTCAACTAGGTGGTGCTGAGACAGCAGACAGGGTCAGAGGGGGGCTGTGTGCGGAGGGGATTGGTTGGGGGTGGGGGTGCTGTAAGGGGCTGGGTTGGAGGGGTGGTGGGGGGGCTGTGAGGGGGTCCAGATTGGGGTAGGGGGGCGATGTGAGGGCCAGTGGCGGCAGGGGGAAGTGATAGTGGGGGTGTTTGGGGAGGTGTTGCGCCCCAGCCGGGCAGTTTTACAGTGTGTCATAGATGATGTATGAGTGTTGGTGAGAGTCAGGGTTCCTGACAGCCAGGAGGATGCTGCCCTCAGCGCTGTCCTGCCCAGCCGACCGAGACTCCCCCCGCGAAGCCTGCTGATGGATCACTCCGAGCCCCGCGGGAACAGAGAGCCGTCAGGATGAGACAGTGCCATGTCCACTGACAGGGGACGCAGTGTCTTTGGAACCCAATAAAAACTCCCGTTGTTCTTTCTGGCTCTCACTCTTTTTTTGGTTTGCCTCTCTTTTTTCTTCCCCTCTCTCTCTGGTCACGTATCCCTCGGTTAGACTCTGTCCATCTTTCATTTTCTTTCACACAGACACACACTTTAAAAGACGTTCTGGTAAAACTCCAGGTGTTGATAGCAGACAAATAGAAACAGAGACAGCTGGAATTAATGAAACACTCATTACAAACACACACACAGACTGTGGACACACAGACACACGCAGATATCCTCTCTCTCTCTCTCTCTCTCTCTCTCTCTCTCTCTCTCTCTCTCTCTCTCTCTCTCTCTCTCTCTCTCTCTCTCTCTCTCTCTCTCTCTCTCTCTCTCTCTCTCTCTCTCTCTCTCTCTCTCTCTCTCTCTCTCTCTCTCTCTCTCTCTCTCTTCCTTGCCCCCCTTGCCCTCTCGTCATTGTCACTCTCTCGTGCAGAGTGGAGCTCATCCATAAAGTCGGCCCTTTACTTGCGTACACATTTAATCTTCCCCCGCAAAATTTATTTCCTTTTTTTTTTTACGACTGGCTGTAAAAGTGTGAAAAGTCAGCCAAAGGAGAACTTTGCTGTCGACATAAACGGCAGGCTAACGTACGGCCGGCGGGCCTGCCCTGTTATCAACAGCTAGTGCTCCACTGTCTGAATGTTTGACTCTTCCCCACTGTCCCTCGTGGATAAGAGACCAGTGGATATGAAAGAGACTGGAGCAACTGTAAATCCTCTCTCCTCTTTTAGGTCCCTGCTAATTAGAGCTTCTTTCCTGAGAGAGAGAGAGAGGGGGAGAGAGAGAGGGGGATGAAGGGAAAGAATAAGTGAGAGGGGAGAAGAGAGAAAGAAGGGAGAACAAGGAGCTGTTTAAACATTCCCCTGCAGGCCTCCTCACATATCTCTCTACCACCACCCCCTCTGCCTTTCTCTCTCTTTGCCTACCCCTCTCTCCTTCCCCCTCACTCCCCATGTCTTCTGCATAACTGTGCTCATGGTTATTCTTGTGTCAGTCACCATGTATTATTCAGTTCTGTGCCAGTGAAACGATTCCGTCCTCTGAGGCTATGTTCATTGGTAAACTGCTGCTTTTGTACAATGACAAGTAAATGGAAATGCACACGAATATACGACAGAACGTGCCTTTTTTAGCGAGACAATGGCTTGTACGTGTCCAATGAATGCTTTCAAGAAGTTGTGCGTCCCAATTGTAGGCACACTGGAGGCTCAGTGTATGGGTGAGCCAGACAGGTTTGACATCCCATTTCAATTTGTATACATTCCACATAAGCTTTCATTCAAAGTGGCACACAAATGGTGACGGTGGAAATAGATTCGACTTCCCAAACCTGAACATTCATACCTTCATATCACAGTTCTACCAAAACTTTTTTTTTTTATGTGTCGATCCTGAAACAATGTACCTGATGTTGTGCGTTTCTATACCGAGGAAGTAAGGCCAAGACAAGACGACCTGAAGAAAGAATCTGTTTGAGCCTCGATGTTTCCAGAGAGGTGAGTTTACCGCTCGGCTCTGAAGTCTCTATCTTTAGTAATGACTCTGCTCTCTGAGGCGAACACTGAACCTCATCTGTCACTGCCTATGAGACAGGACACACACATGCACACACATACACACACATACACTTTCTCTGTTTCTCTTTCTCCTTTCTCCGCAGGGCAGACAACACAAAAATCAACACAAAATAGGAAAATGCCACTTGTGAGAATAGCTTATTGATTTTTGATCATCCTTCCAATGACATTCTGCCTCTATAAGTATCTGGGGAAATTCCACAAAGGCTTTTCATTTTCTAAATGTCATGATCGGATTCCAGTTTACAAGGGAATGTGATGTTATTAATTTTCTAAGACATGGATAGACTGTTGGGTTGACTGAGTGCAGGGCTGTGTGTTATTAACCTGGACTATGTAGAAGTGGGGATTCCATGACCTTTCCTGGAGGGATGTGGAAACACACTAATCTATCTGTAATTCCTGGAATCTCTTATGTGTCTGTGTGACTGTGGCCCAGTTATCTCATGAACCGGGCATTATATGAAGTTACAAATTCGACAGGTGTTTTACTCAGGAACCAAGAGCTTGCAGTGTGACGTTCGCAAAAAATTCTCAGGTGTTGCAATAACTCTGCCGCCGAACCTGCCACTTTCATACAACGGTTGCATACTTCAATTAAGTTGGGCACTGTTTGAAGTTGCAAGTCAGCAGGTGACTTGCTTAAGCCCCAAGGAGACCTGGTGACAGACAATTTCGAGTTGATTCACTTTCACAAAACAAGCACACCTCAGTGATTTGTGAAGAAGAAGGACTTTCCGTCTGTCTCTCTGCTCATGCGCGTGTCTCCATCCATCATTCCGTCTCCCTCTTTCCCTCGCCCTTTCTTGAGCTCTCTCTCTCTTTCTCTCTCCGTATCCGCAGTCTTGTGGAAACCCAGTCTCCTCTCCCTCCTTTCCGTGTCTGGTGGGAACACCTGCTCACAGCCATCCAGCCAGTCCCACACTCAGAAACTGTTCCAGACACCGTTCCCCTGCCTTTGTCTGGCCAGTGTAGCGGGGTTTGCTCGTTTAAGATTAGCAATACTTAATTTATAATAAAGTATGTAGTTCTTGGGGGCACCACCTCTTATTTGTTAAAGGGACAGAGGAAACCTTATTGAATAATAGCCTTCGTAATAATCTGTCCAATCTTAAGTAGTGAATTTCTATGAAAGTAGAGCAGATCAGATAACGTGAGGGATAACGCGAGTATTATAAACAATGATTTATTTAAGGAAATGTAATTATAATGAACAAATACCAGAGAAGTTATAGGTTAGTTGAGTTGAAAGTGAGTTGAGTTGAAATGTATACAGTAGGTCCTAAACTATGATGAGGGTTGGTACAAGATGGTAGGTTGAGAGCGCGTGGGGAGGGGGAAGGGAGAGAGAGAGATAGGCTTCTGGAGAACAATGGGAGAGTATGTTAACTAATCCAAACGAAAGTTAGGTTAAATCATTTGCAAACTAAAATCAAACGTAACAATTTAAATCACAATATACCAATGTTCACAAGTAAGAAATGTAGCAATATCGCAGTTACTGTTGTCAGTTTGAAGAAGAAGAGTCAAAGTTCCGTTCGTCGTTGTCAAACGGTTAGAGCAAAGGAATCTTTCGTTCAAGTTCCTAGTGGTCCAGTGAGTTGCTGATTGAGAAGGATAGGTCAGATGTGTCGCGAACACTTCTGGTGAATCCTTGCGAAAAAGCCAGGATTGCTTGAGCGTCGAGGTTTTATAATCCTTGAGAAAGGGGGGTATCCTTTTGGAGGTGAACTCTTTGATTGGTCAGTTACTCCCACAGTTACTGGGCATCCATCCTGAGATTGACGTATGGGTGTGAAGTGGTTGATAACTTTTCAGAGTTCAGCTATTTCAAATGTCCATGTATTGCTTATACTTCGAAATATAACAATACAACATTAATAAATGGTTTAGTTTGTAGATTAGAATCATTTTGATATCAAGATTGACTGATTTATCATAACAGGAAAGGAAGTTACATTAAAACATCAAATTATATCAACACAGCATTAAAGGGAAAGCATACATTATAACACATCAACTACTGTCATTGAAATAGTGTCCATGAGCCATGTAGTCCTTGAGAATATGTTTGTAAATCCAGAAAAGTTAGTTCTTCCTTAAAATCCTTTGTCTCCATACTGTAAGGCCATTTTGGTCTACCTTCTGACCCCATGCTGGGCCAGAAGCTTTGAAGCTCCTGCTCTGGAGATAAGGACAAAGGGGGGAAACCCCCTTTCTCCTTGTCGGGGGTAGGGGAAAGGTGTGATGGTACGTGGTTTGTCTGTTGGCTCTGCTACACCAGCTCCCCATCAACAGGAGACTGGACTGGAATCAATCACTACCTTGCGGTCCATAGCACATAGTCCAGGCCCATCCAAATGCACCCAACAACAAACAATCACACGTACCTAGATTTGCTGACATTCATAAAGATGAATGCGCAAGCAAGCACACACACGTCTGTTTGTACTTACGGCAGTGCTGGGTTTTGGAGTAATTGCGTGTTGTACGAAAAGTGTTTGATTGTCTTGGATGGTGGATTGGGGAGGAGTGATGGTGTGCATGTGGAGGGGGGGGATGACTCCGCCTCAGTTGGAACACTGCACATACACAAGCACAAACATAACATGCACAGTGACACACACAAGCACAAACACTATTGACATACTCAGATTCAGCGAGACTCAGACTCAGAGAGACTCAGAGAGTCAGATAGACTCAGACTCAGATAGATTCAGACTCCGAGAGACTCAGACTCCGAGAGACTCAGACTCCGAGAGACTCAGACTCCGAGAGACTCAGAGAGACTCAGAGATATTCAAAGAGACTGAGAGAAACTGAGTGACTCAGAGACTCAGAGAGACTCAGGGGGAGGTAATGGTGACTAGACATGTGATCCTCTGAGACCAAACCCAGAGAAACAGCCTGATCCACCTCACACAACCAGACTCCCGCCGATGATATTGATGACTGACTAACATCAAGCTGACAGGTCCAGACTCCCTCTATCCGCTCCGCATCCAATAATAATGGATCTTTCGAGGGGCCTGGGACTGTAGCCACGGCGATAGGCGTAGGAGGGGAATGATAATGATGTATCAGTTACGAGTCAGACTCACTCACCTCTCGATGGCATTGAGGGAGGGGGGGGGGAGTGGGAGGAGGTGATGGATGGCGGGGGGCGGGGAGGGAGGGAGGCTGGGGGATCGATGGATACTAACGCTGATGTCTTGTTTCTCCTCAGGACCAGCTGTGGGCCGGGGGGGGGGGGTGGATCCCTCTCACGCTGTCAAAGGGGTCTCCGGTTGGACCCTGGTGGTGAAAATCTTTTACGGACATGTGAAAAAAGACTAGAAAAAGACTTTTTAGAAACGTCGGGGTCACTCTAGGAAAAGTAATCAAATGTCAAGATGAAGAAAGGTCATTTAGGGGAGATTTCTCTGCTGTTGAAAACAGGATTGGGTCATTTTTTTTATCCTTAAGACTTCACAAGGGTTAAAGGTGGGAGTGGGCTGGCCCCTCCTAACCTCCTTCACTGCACAGCTGCACTTCTACATAGACACAACGCAAGGACGAACATATGGAGACAGGTCACTGTCTGACACTGGCACTGACACAGGGGGATTTGATTCTACGACACCGGATTTCATTAAAAGCATATCAAGGTTGGCCTCAGTGTAGGGGTCTGTTTCACGGCAGGCTCTGACCTATTTCCTGTTGTTGTCAGTTGATTGACAGGTGAAGAGAAACCTCCTGGGCCGGTTCCAGGGCCAGCTCTCTCATGACCAGGGCTTTTTGTCCGAGGCCATCTAATCACAGCCACCGAGCTTTGGAACCCTGGCTGCATCTGTCATGATGCGGCGTGTGAGACAGAGCTCTGGAGACAGGACGTAGAACTTATGCTTCTGGACAGGAAGTAGAACTGACGCTTCTGGACAGAAACGGACAGGCAGAGCATAATACCGCCGAGTCTGGCCTTCATCTGATACATGTGGATGCTGTCATGTTACATCATGTCACACACACATACAAATACACACACTGTCTTTCTCTCACACACACACACACACACGCTGGCACAGTCAGACAGAACTAAACCAGTCAAGGCAATACATGCCCTAATGCTCTGCCCAGTCCTTCTCCAGCTGTGTCCTGTTGGCAGACAGACACAGCCTTGTTGTTGGCTACATTGGTGGTATGCCTGAGGATTGTTCAGCCACTGGTAGAGCCAGACAGTGTGCCAGTCCCTGGCCTCGGTATGGTGTTACTGTTTTGTACCTGGCAATAAACTCGTCATGCATACAGATAGGCAGTGTGCAATATCCATGTCTTTTTTTTTCATGACCAATTTTCATGATTGTTTGTGTATTTGCAGAGGATGTGAGCACATGTCACATGAGGAGTTGTTGAAATGTGATGTTGCACCAGTGAAAGACTTATAATTGAACTTCTTTGTGGCACACCACTGGCAGAGCCAGTTTCTCTGTGTCCGTCCCAGTTCTATTCTCACCACACCAGTCACAGTGTGCCAGCCTCCCAGGCGGGCCTCTGGGCTCTGGCTGTCCTCTCCAGGATTTCCTCCTGGACAATGAGGACAAGTGACTGACAAGTGAACCGCTGACAACGATTACGAAGTCTGACAGGAGCCGGACCCGACCAGCAACCCCCTCCTCCCCTCCTCCACCCTCTTCTTTTCTCCTCTACCACACTACCACACTCCTCCATTCATCTACCTCTTACCCCTCCATCCTCACGTCTCCCCATCTTCCTTATTCATTCTTATTCATATTTCCAACACCACCCCCCAGGCCCCCCCCTCCACCCCCTGCTGTCAACAGCCCCCACCTCTCCAATCCCCTGGAGGAGGCCTCCAGCCTGCTCCGCCTAACCCCCCTAACCCTCCCATGGTCAGTGTGGTTTATTCTCTGGCTGAAAGCCTGCCTCCGCTCCCCAATGAAGTTATCCAAGGTCTCTCAATATTGAGAGACCCCCCCCCCACACACACACACACACACACACACACACACACACACCACAATGCCACTATCTGTGCAATCCCAGCATGTTACTAATGGAAACACATTTGGAAGAAAAGAGGGGTGAAGAGACTGAAGGAGAATGGGCGAGAGATCAATTTATTTTTTTTCAGTTTGCGCAAGTCTTGTCTGAGATCGATTGGCAGGCAGGCAGACATCATCCATCTGCATTCATAAAAGCTTCTTTGCTGTCTTTCCTGGAACATTATTTTCATGCTCTGGGGCCATGTAGACCAGTCATTTACCTTCTGTTTCTGAGGTACCTTGCTAGTTGGGTGTGCTTTGCCTTCGGCAAGGGCACAACCTTTGTTCTCTCACATATATTTTATTTTTTATTATTTTTAGTATTCTTTTTGCCCCCCTAAAACTCAGTCAATATTTGGCCTACATAGACAACCTAGGTGTCAAAAGTTTCGTCTTGGTAGCGATTGAGTTGCTTCTATTGGGATTTACGTTCCGTTGCATGGTTTAAGTGGAAATTAAGTTTTTGTGGCGAAAAGTGAAGCTAACGGTGGCTAACTTGCTAGCCAGAGTCAATGACGCTACTTACGTCACTAACGTCACGAAAACTCTCGTGACTACCTCTAGCAGAACATTAGTTTAGCAGCTCGTTAACTTCTGGGAGATAGCTAAGCTAACTGCAAAGCAGCTGCAGAAACGCCACAAGCAAAGAGGCCAGGGTGATAACTATTTACTAATTTTACTTTGTGATATGACACACAATTGTGACGTGTAATGTACAATATAAGCTGATTTTATTGAGGAAATACATCTACTTTCGGAAACAGTAGTCTACTATTTCACTGAAGTATTAGCATCATGACATTAGCCTGTGTTGGCCGGGCAACACATACTACAGTGGTCTATGATGCATCTGTTTTCAATCGTTAAAATAAACATTCCTCACAAATACATTTTCGTTGTAGGATTTATTATGACATTACATTACAAGTAAACGATTTGTGGGTGAAATTATCATTACCTGTGGTTTCAAACCAGTGTTGCTCACTGAAACGCTGTAGCCTACTGTACGGGAGACACAGCTGTTTAGGAAGTCAAACGGCGACAGAACATGTTCGGCACTCCCCTTACTTAAATCCAAAATCTATCTAACTACTAACCTTAACTTCATTGCCACAGCCTAAACTTTGTCAATCTGTTCATGAAAATAATTAATTTCAGCCTAAACCGTACAACGGAACGTTAAATCGAATTCAACCAACGCAATCGCTACCAAGACGAACACAGCAGTAGTCTAGTACTGTACTGTAGTAGTAAAATTTACCGGGGCAGCTTCTCCACACAGGGCTATATCGCACTTGGCGTTGTTACTGACAATGATCGCTACCAGTGAGCTTTTTATGAATGATCGATTTTCCACTAAATAAATGTCAAGCTTATTTACGTTTTTGGGGGCATATTTTCAGTTAGCAGATGGTAATGTTTGAATCGCGATTCCATCTTCTACTGCCGGGTAACGTCGTAGAATAATCTTCAAAGGGGGTTCTTTATTAATGAATGCAATGAGTAGGCTAAATGCCTGAAAATATCACGAGAAGGGAAAACTTAAAAGGACGTTTAAGTCATAGAGATTAGGTCCATTTTTACACCGGTCTGCCAAATTTATTCGTTTTGATTCAGCTATGAGGCTGCCTCTTGCAGGGGAAATGAGAAGACATCATATTTAATTCTACACTTCACTCGTATTTTCAGTTGTAAACGAGCAGCACAAAAAAATGCTTTTAAATCTATGTAATCTTTATAAATAATAAGTATGCATTTTTATATAAAATATACAGAAATATCAGTTGTAAAAATGTCATTCAAAAACGGACCCCTGTGCAACCGACGCAAGCAAGCACACCCTACAATTTCCCCAGAAATTGTACCCTCTAGTTTACGTTGGTTTGAGATGCTCTGGTGCCATCCAGAGGCCAGTTTCTGTACTGTTGTGTTGTTGTCCCCAGATAAGGTCAGGAAAACTGGCTGCTTGAGAGAAAGAGAGAGATGAAGATAAGGAGACAGAGAGAGAGACAGAGAGAGAGAGAGAGAGAGAGAGAGAGAGAGAGAGAGAGAGAGAGAGAGAGACTGTCAATAGAGAGACAGAGAGGGGCTTTGGATTGAAATTCGGTTCAAGAAAAACAATCATTAAGTTGAATCACGTAGTAGACGCTGTCAAATGGCACTGCTTATGTTTAATTCTTCTGAACCGTACGACCAAAGTGTTCATTTAGAGAGCACTATAATCAACTTGTGTCTTGTTGCTGGAGTGCCTTTCATCATGGTCGCAGAAAGCTAGTATTACTGTAAGTGAAACTGAGGTGTCGATTCACTAAAAGCTTTCATATGATTATCTTGAACAGAAAATTGTTGTCTTGATCTGGGTAATGCTCCTAGTCTGGGGTGGAACAAACCCCTGGAAGGCAGACACTAATCATGATAACCACCTCTGATTGGATGGACATGTCTATTGATGCAGAGAATTAATTTACATTTGCATATAGTCTAGTAGTGTAGTATAATAATAATCCAATAGTAGCACAATAGTCTGATAGTATAGATAGATGAGTTTTACAGATCACATAGACTTGATTGTAGTAGATTAACATATGTTTTCTTTCTTTCATTTTTTTTTCATGTCCCTTTGGTTTTATTTAGCCCAGCAAATTCTATTTTTAGTTTGTCAACGCATTCCGTCGCCAGGGGGAGTTCTAGCGCTTCCCACGGATAAATACAACGCTTCCCTTTTTCCCACGCTGCTGGAGTTGACAGCGATCCAGAGGCCGAAGCTGCGCAAAAGTGGCGCAGTTCTTGTACCCTCGAGTAGCTTAACTAGACTTTTGAAGCGTCCAAATGACGTCACGTGTCATGTCGACTGTCAATGTGCGCCATTTTGGATAGAAAAAATCACGGGCATTTCTGGAAGCCCTTATTCACGAGTCTAATCACTGTTTCACTGTAGTATCCTGCACTGAATATCAATCTTAACAATTCAGATTGCGCTCGGAAGACCTCCCACAGACGCCAGTTCTGTTGCAGAAAGTGGCAATGGCAGGTAAGACAGGAAACTTTGTAGGCGGGGGCCCTGCACTGCCCCCCTAAGCATCAGAGCGGCCTAATAGCAATATTCCTATTTAGCAAGCAAGCTAAGATAGCTTACGCTCTCCAGCTATCCTCTGACCAATGACAGCTAGCAAGCTATGCTAGCGTTCCTGGCTAACTGACAGCTAAGCGCAATGTTAGATACATTGAGCAGCTAGTGAGAGTTCTCTCCTTGCTGCCGTTTTGGAAGCTAGCGTGTTGAACTGGTGCTCACTCATCTGCGGAAAGTCTTAATGGACTGTATATGATCGCTATTCAACCATCTCCTATTTCAACTGCTAATTATTGCCATGTTTTCCCTAGGTGTCGGAGGAGGGAATGATTTCCAATGGTGCTTCTCCCAAGTCAAGGGAGCCATAGACGAGGATGTGGCCGAAGGTAAGTGCCGATAGTGCTACTATCTGGTTATCTGGCAAACTTGAAACCACTATAATTTCTGTTCAATCACTTGTAATGGTGAAACGTGTTTCAGTTTACCCAACAAAAGCTGTTTATCTAGCACATCAACATCATAAATCCGTATTGATCATATCGCCAAAACGGTAGCTGCATACCGGAATTGTACGATCTTCTTGAATAGTAATACCTCTTTGGTTGCAATCATGCAGTGAAATGTCAAAGGTATTGCTTACTGTTTTGTCAACATTCGTGGAATGCTCTACCACGCACCTCCAGGTGTTCTATGACGACCCCCGTTGTTCAGTAATTATACTAATCCTGTATTTGCATCAACACTGTTAAAGGCAGAGAGGTACACTTTTGAGGGAGAACGAAATAGTTTGTGATTAAGGTCAAAAACAACTACTTTAGTCAGATGGCACCAGTTATCCCCGGTTCTTGCCATCATATTGAATGCAGTTTCTAATGATGCACAAGTCTGAAAAGCTCTTTGCAGCTCCCTTAGCTGGTGTATACAACCCGGCAGATTTATGAATGGAGTCCTTTCTGTCTTGTCCTTCCCTTGCTTCCTCTTTTTCCTCTTCTTCCTCTGCTACCTCTCCATTCCGTCCCTCTCTTTTCCCAAATGTCTTCCCTCCTTCTCTTCCTCACCCCCTGTTCCTGTCTTTCCTGCCTCTAAGGGCATTCTCACATGTTGCCTTTCTTCATGTGCTGCACGTCAGGTGACTGGACCGGTGCAATGCATGTTGGGTGATTGACCGGTCTGTTATATGCTGGGTAATTGGACCAGCCTTTTAAGTTGTGAAACTGTTTTTAGATCTGGTCAAAGCCAGTGCGGGTTCTTTCCTATTTAACTGGAAGGCTATGGAAGTGAAGCACTCACTCTGGGTTGAGAGTGGTCGTAAAGACGCACCTAACCCTACTGTTTTACATGTAGGTCCAATGTCCAATGTAACTGTAGGTAACTATACATGCTAAGCAGAGACTTGTGTCTCGGACATTGTTGTGGTAGGTAGAACTTGACCGATTTTAAACCTGCAAGCCTTGTTCGAGTTCCTGCCGTTCCTCCAAGCCCTGCTCTGAGGGTCGTCCAGCCCACAGCTGTGCCCAGCATGTGCTGGTGTAGATCAGCCAATCGCAGAGCACCCCGCGGGGGGGGCTTATCATTGCTGGAGCGCGGCTGTGGCGTGTCGCACGCTGGGGCAGGAAGGATGCTGCTTTGTGGGGCATGCTGGGAGGGATGCTGTGGTGAGGTGCATGCTGGGAAGCGGCTGCTGTTAGCCGGTATTGCCAGCGGTTTGTTTTGGACGGACAATAGCTGTGGTGCTCGGAAGCAATGGTCGCCTGGAGTACGTTGAGCTTCTCGGGACAAGATTCTGACCGGCTTTCTCAGAACTCTGGACAGTGGGAGATCTCTGAGGGAGGAGAGAGGAGGGTTAGGCTTCTCCACAGTGGCGCTTCACCAAAACAAGCAGCCGTCACCATAAAGACCAGAAACCACAAAGGTCTGTCACCCAATGGAGGCTACTTCAGTGGACCCCAGCCAATGAGAAACCACGTTGCTGAGACCTCTGCGCTCAGGTGCCCTCCCTCTCCTGTGCTTTAACTGGTCCTACCTTTTAGAGCAGGCGATGGGGGTCTTAGCAAACAAACAGCAGGGCTCCCCTGCACACAGCACACTGATAAATAAGTCATACACATGCTGGGCTAAATGCTAGCGCTAAATACCCCATGAGGACATGGAGATTGTGTGTGTTTGTGTGTGTCAGGGGGAACAGTGGGTGATTAGAGCGGCGTTTATGTTCTGCTGAAAGTGCAAAGTATTTCTCAGGCTAGTCCCTGTACACCAGTATGACCAATCCCAGGCCACCAGACCAGGAGCCTTGGGTCTGTGATGTTGCAGTGTCCATGACCCCGTGTTCCCGATGGGTTCTCAATATGTTCTCCATGTGTTCTTGTGTTCTAGCGGACATCATCTCAACGGTGGAGTTCAACTACACGGGAGAGCTGCTGGCCACGGGGGATAAGGGGGGCCGGGTGGTGATCTTCCAGAGGGAGCAAGAGGTCAGCCTACTTCCTGTACTCAAAGAGCATCACTTCCTGTTGTCGGCTTTTACTCTGCGCTCCAACTCAAAAGACCTCTTTGTGTAGTGTTGCCGTTCGCCGTCTCGGGGTCGAACTCGCGTTCCGCTCAAACGTTCTCTTTACGTTCCGTTCCTGTTCTCCTCGCATTCTGTTTATGTCCCCCCCCTCACGTTCTCCTCTCGCCCCGCAGAGTAAAAACCGTCCTCATTCTCGAGGCGAGTACAACGTGTACAGCACCTTTCAGAGCCACGAGCCCGAGTTTGACTACCTGAAGAGCTTAGAGATCGAGGAGAAGATCAACAAGATCAGATGGCTCCCCCAACAGAACGCCGCCCACTTCCTGCTCTCCACGAACGGTGAGAAGCCCCAGCTTCCTGTCACACGGCCGGGACTCGACTGTGGCCGTGCACGCACGCACGCACACACACACACACACACACACACACACACACACACATACTCTGTCCCGACAGGCTGTCACATCAACAGGCTGTCACACTAACTCGTCAGTCTTGAACGTAGGACTTTTGGTGACGACACACCGCAGGCTGTCATTGATATGTTACTGTGGCTCATCACTGCACTGTCGTGATGCTGAAGGCTTTACCCCGGAGTGGAGTAGATAGTCACACACACACACACACACTTGTCGCTGCACCGTCATGTAGCTGAGGACTGTACCCGGGGCGGCGTAGAGCGTCCCGTGCTAGCGGAGTGACGGTGGTTATCTTGACAGACAAAACCATCAAGCTGTGGAAGATCAGCGAGCGAGACAAGAGGGCGGAGGGCTACAACCTGAAGGACGAGGACGGGAGGATGAGGGACCCATTTAGGATCACCTCCTTACGGGTCAGTGTGTGCGTGTGTGTGTGCCTGTGTGTGTGCGTGCCTGTGTGTCTGAATGTGTGAGCGTGCCTGTGTGTCTGAATGTGTGTGTGCTTGCCTGTGTGTGTCTGTGTGTGTGTGCGTTATGCTCATGTATTATGCATAGACTGTCTGTGTTGAACGTGGATACGTACAAATGCAAAGGGGTGTTATGCGTGTCATATGAAAAGGGTTTTGTATGGTGCTGTGCTATCGTTGCTGTGCAATTGCCTGCTAATGTTGCTGTAGTAATGTTGCTGTGATGTTGCTGTAATGTTGCTGTAATGTTGCTGTAATGTTGCTGTTCTGTGGTTCTCTCCAGGTGCCTGTGCTAATGCCCATGGACCTTATGGTGGAAGCTAGCCCTCGGAGGATATTCGCTAATGCACACACATATCACATCAACTCCATCTCAGTAAATAGTGACCACGAAACATACCTGTCGGCAGATGACCTCAGAATAAATCTATGGCATTTAGAAATCACAGATAGGAGTTTTAGTATCCTTCAACCATGGGAAAGGATGACCGAGAACACAGATTGTGTGTGGTGCGTCCGACCGAGTGTGTGTGAATGTTGTGTCATGAGAAACAGACAAAGTACGTGACGAAGCACGTACTTTGTGCTTCGTCACAATAGCTCGTCACAATAGCTCTCTCTCACACGCGCGCGCGTGTGAGAGAGAGCGAACGAGCTATTGTGCGTGCGTGCTTCGCCCCTCGCTCCTGTCGAGCTCCTTGACCCCTCCCCTCCCCAGACATCGTGGACATCAAGCCGGCCAACATGGAGGAGCTGACGGAGGTGATCACGGCCGCAGAGTTCCACCCGCAGCACTGCCACACGTTGGCCTACAGCAGCAGCAAGGGCACCATCCGCCTCTGCGACATGAGGGCCGCCGCCCTCTGCGACAACCACAGCAAATGTGAGGCATCGTACGCCGTAGCCCGGGACCCAGTGTACTCTTCGGTTCAATACAATCTGTCTGCGCTCTGCTAGCTTTGTCTGTCTGTGCTCTACTGGTTCTGTCTGTGTTTGTGTATATCTCTCTGGCGCTGTCCGTTGGCAGTTGTTTAGTAAACAATCTCTGGTTCCACTGTCGGCAGAGTCTCCTGTTACTGACGCATCTGTTTACGCTGTCGCTGTGCTGAAAGCTAGCAGGGCACACGCACTCCTACCTCACCTATTAAAGGGCAGTGTGTACACACTAGTAACTGCTGATCTCATGGGTGTGTGCGTGTGGGTGTGTGTGTGTGTGTGCGCCAGTCTTTGAGGAGCCCGAGGACCCCAGCAGCAGGTCGTTCTTCTCTGAGATCATCTCGTCAATCTCCGATGTCAAGTTCAGCCACAGCGGGCGCTACATGATGACCCGGGACTACCTGTCAGTCAAGGTGTGGGACCTCAACATGGAGAACCGCCCCGTTGAAACCTACCAGGTACCTTGACTGTGTGTGTGTTACAGAAACACACGTGTGTGTGTGTGATAGTGAGTGTGTGTCTGTAAGTGGAGTGTGTATGTTACAGAAACTGAGTAAGCGTGTGTGTGTGCGAGCTTGTGTGTGTCTGTAAGGGAGCGTGTGTCTGTAAGGGATTGTGTGTGTGTGTGTGTGTGTGTGAGACAGAAAGTGTTTGTGTCTGTGAGGAAGTGTGTGTGTGTGTGTGACAGACTGTGTGTGAGTCATCAGCTGATCTCCTCTCCTGCAGGTGCACGAGTACCTGCGCAGCAAGCTGTGCTCGCTGTATGAGAACGACTGCATCTTCGACAAGTTTGAATGCTGCTGGAACGGCTCCGACAGGTGAAATCCTGACTCCTCCCTCTCCCTCTAACCCCTCCCTCTTCTTCTGGCTCCTCCTTCTAGTTCAAATCACCCCCCCATTCATGTAACCCCTCCCACTGCTAACTCCTCCCCTCCCTGTTTGTCCACGTCGTCAGCATATACCACCACCATCAGCCAATCCGCTTCTGGTTATAACCCCCCCCCCTTGCTCCCGTCTCCTCCAGTGCCATCATGACGGGCTCGTACAACAACTTCTTCCGGATGTTCGACCGGACGTCCCGCCGCGACGTGACCCTGGAGGCGTCGCGGGAGAACAGCAAGCCCCGCGCCGTGCTCAAGCCGCGCAAGGTGTGCAGCGGCGGCAAGCGGAAGAAGGACGAGATCAGCGTGGACAGTCTGGACTTCAACAGGAAGATCCTGCACACCGCGTGGCACCCCAAGGAGAACGTCATCGCCGTGGCCGCCACCAACAACCTCTACATATTCCAGGACAAGATCAACTAAGCCCCCCCGGGGGGACCCCTCTTGTTCTCTTCCAATCTCCCCTGGAACCCCGCCCCCCCCTCCCCCAGGGACCCCCACCCCCTCCACCCAGTCTCCCGACCCCTCCACCCCGCCCACTGCCCGACCCCAGCCACTGTACCACGGACGGACAGAAATGTGTACTTGCATAGTTAAGTCTAGTCGTTATCTCTGTCTAAAGAAGCAACGGCCTTGTTGTCCTCTGGGCCTGTTTGGCTGTGTAAACGGACACAGACCAGCAGACAGACAGACTGTTTCTCCACTGTCTGACGTGTGCGTGCGTGTGTCTGCGAGAGTGGGCGTGTGAACGAGTGCGCGTCGAGGCTGGAGGCCCCCGAGTTGGAGGCCAGCACACGGTAGACCCCAACCTGAGGCCAAACGTGTCGACAGTTATTTATTCTGAGCCTTTTTTTTGTTTGTGTTTCGTTTCTTTGTTTTTCTTATGATTTGACGACCAAAATTATGGCACATGGGTGCGGCAGGTGAGAGGGCTCTCCTCCATACTGTGAAGCCTGGGCCTGTGAAGAACAGCAGCAGACGGCGATGGTTATGATGACGACGACGATGATGCCTGATAACATTCCTCCCGTGGCTTGGCGAGGCGGCCTCTGGCGCCCCCTGTCTGATCTTCTCAGCACTTACAACCGGTCTGCCCAGTGGACAGTTGGTTCTTTTTTTTCTTTTTTTTCTCCTTTTTTCTCATGCATAATAACATTTACTCACTGACTGTATCTAATATAACCACACCGTCTGGTGTCAACCACTTAATAAAAGTAACAAAAACGACATGAGGTGTCGTTTCTCTATTCAGGCTTCCCCTGTGTGTGTGTGTGTGTGTGTGTGTGTGTGTGTGTGTGTGTGTGTGTGTGTGTGCGTGCGTGCGTGTGTGTGTGCGCGTGCGTGCGTGCGTGCATGCGCGCGCGCGCGCAGCCCTGGATAAAGACCTGACGCGAGGATACTTTCACAAAGTTTATTCATCACATTAAAATGCCTTTTATTTGTACAAAACCACGTTTTTCAAATCACTTGTGATGTGCTGATGTGTTTATAGAAGACCAGTTGACATGCAAGGAGCTCAGACAGCAGCTACCATCAGTCTAACCCAGGGGTCCCCAAACTAGGACCCGTGCACGCATTTGGACCGGCCCTCTGAACAATGGCAGACTAAAAAATAATAATAATAATTAGTTCACACTGATTAATATGCTGAACTAAGTAAATGTTTTGATTTCATTAGCAATGAATATGAAAAAAGGTAATTACAAGAACGATAGTAATAATGCTCTTTTAATAGGATATCCCTTGATATGTACGGATGTACGTTGCATAATCAAATGATAAACTAATCTATCATAATGAAAACATTTAAAATCATAATAAAATCTCCACAATAATACTGGTAGTCACCCCGGCCATGTAATTTCCTGTTACAGACCGACCCGGCCCCACATTTAAGAAAGGAAAAATAATCTGGCCCTCGCAGAAAAATGTTTGGGGACCCCTGGTCTAACCCCTCTCTCCCCCCCCCTGCTCTTGTGTGCATCCTTGAGGGCTCATTCAACATTATATACAGATACAAAATACATAACGGTACACATACAGTGTATATATTAATGACCAACACATTTGTGGTTCTGCAGCTATTTTTAGCTTTCGACTCTGAAACAGATAAGGCTCTTCTGATCTCGGCTTCAGCCCAGCTCCCTCTACAACTCCCGGACACCGTTCTCCATCCCATCTCACCGGCAGAACCAACTGACATCCCATCATGCACTTGTCTAATGTTTCCCCCATTCCTCTTCCATCTCACACATCTGAGACCTGAGCCCCAGTCAGACAATACATCAGTCAGCCAGCAGGCCAGACAATCAGTCAGTAAACCAGTCAGTCAGTGATCCAGATTGTGGGTCAGTAGGTCAGATGGTAAACTAGTCAGTCAGTGAACCAGTCAGTCAGTGAGCTAGATGGTAAACCAGTCAGACAGTGATGGACAGCAGCAGACAGTAGGAACAATCCCAGCAGGACAGAAACAGGTCACAGGACGGAAGCACCTATGCATCTAGGAAGCATCACTTGTAGCCCAGCAGCGGTGATGATGATGACGGCGGTGAGGAAGGTGACCACGACGGTTCCTCCGATCAGTATCAGGTTCAGAAGGAGCTGGAGGGAGGGGCCAGTCGCCTGCCAATGTACACCCTGGGAAGACACCCCAAATCAAGGTCAAACACACGGTTATAGACATTATGGGGGGAGGCAGGGGAGTGTGGGGGAGGCAGGGGGGAGTATGGTAGGGTGAAGGGGGCGGGGCTCACCCCAGGCCGATGGCAAGGATGTGAGACAGGAGCAGGGAGGGCAGGAAGACCTTGACGAAGTCTGCTGAGAAGATCCCTCCTTTCTTCATCACACGCGTGTTCCTGATGCTCAGGGGCGTGGCGCGTTTAGGATGCTTCAACAGGAACTCTCTGGACACACACACACACACGCACACAGTACACCCAGAGACACACACACAGACACCCAGAGACACACACACAGTACACCCAGAGACACACACACAGACACCCAGAGACACACACACAGACACCCAGAGACACACACACAGTACACCCAGAGACACACACACAGACACCCAGAGACACACACACAGTACACCCAGAGACACACACACAGACACCCAGTCCACAGCACACATACAGGGTAAATATTTAAACCCACTCACACAACTGACAACACACTGGGCACAATGAACGAGAAGTTGTTTGTTACTAAGCGACACTGACTTAGGTGGGAGATTTTCTGGCCGGCTGGACCAATCCCAGATCCAGTCTGCGTTCTTCTTCATCAGGTTCTCCACCTCACGCCTTCGGTCCAAGTAGTCTTCCTCAGACTGGAGCAGAAACACACTTGTTTAAAAGAAATCTAACTCCGAGGTGAGTGGTGTGTGTGTCTGTGTGTGTATGGGAAGGAGAGAGCAGCTCAGTGGTACAGCATTTGAAAGGTCACAGGTTCAAACCCCCCTGTACTGCTTGCCGCTCTGGATAAAAGTATCTTCTAGATAAATAGATTGGTATTATTATCATGTTTACCTGTGAGCTATTTTTCTCAGCAGAACTAGGCACCTCAGAGCCACGACGCAGGTGCAAAGGAGTCTGGGATCTTGGTGGACTGTTCATACATACATACATACATACATACATACATACATACATACATACTGGAACTTTCAGTAAATATACACACACAGGCCCACATTTCAATATATCGAGGTACCAACCAGTATATACACATACAGATGCACAGGCCTCTAAATCAAGATATTGAGGCAGTTTTAAGAGATACTGTACCTGTCACATGGCACACTACCCCTGGAGCTGCTCCGGCCAGACTCGTGCTGGGCTTCCAGCAACATCTTCTCCAGGTCCAGACCCTGGCTAGCAGCCTGGGTATCAGCCTGGTCCAACCCTGGAACCTGCTCTCCTCCCTGGATAGACCCAGAATCGTTTTCCCCGTCCAGTGTCAGGATAGACCCAGACGCTGGCTCCCCATCCAGGGGAGAACCAGGGACCCTCTCATCTGTTTCAGCAGACCCGGAGATGAGCTCCTCTCCCTGGGTAGACTCTGGAGCATCCTCCTTCTCTGCCTCCTGGCTGTTGGCTGGTTGTGTTGCGGCGCCCCCGGCAGGGCTGCTGTTGAAGTGCAGCTCCACCCAGGAGCCTTCGGAGCGATGGGGAAGACACACACTGGACAGTTAGGGCTCCACTCTGACCAGAGCAAACAGCAAGTAGACAGACAGGGAGACAGATAGGGAGACAGATAGGGAGACAGACAGGGAGACAGGCAGGGAGACAGGCAGGTCGTCACAAAGAGAGAGGTAAAAGAGACAGACAGAAAGACAGGTAGGAAAGTGGATAAACAGACAAACATGTAAACAAACAGTCCCATATGAATCTGCCTGAACCCAAATAAGTAGAATGACCGTATTATAGACCATGCAACCTAATATTGTCAGTACGACACGTTTATGTGTGTGTGTGTGTGTGTGTGTGCGCGCGCACGTTCTTTAAATAGCAACTCTGACCAAGCTTGTCCTCTGTTCTTGGAAATGTATTTTTTCATGCAGTGAGAGTGTCCGCCCAATGAGAGAACGTGCTGGTCCCCTCCCCCTGTTGTGTTGCATAATATACCGAGCAGGAGCGCGCGTTCCGAAGCTTGTCTGGTCTCCTTATCATAACTGGAACGCTATAAATATTTCACAACACAATGGGAAACATGCGTTTCGAGTTCTGAGGTATGACGGACCAAGGTCGGCTGTAGTGCACCGCGCCACCGTAGATGATTCATTGTTTAGACAGACTGGGCGGCCTGGCGTGGGACCCATTTCAGACCACACTGGGTACTATCACCTACTAGGACAACCACTGTCACGTGAAAGTAGCTTTCCTAAAGTCTTGATTAGAGGACCCCCTCGAAAACGAGATGCTGCATCTCAAGGGGTTATCCTCCAAACAATAAATACATTTCAAATAATACTGCATTTATGCTACAATAATACTATAATAATAGTACACCATGACCCAAAACATACGTCCATCTATCATAATAACCGACTACAATTACAACATTGAGACTTACCCTGTAAATTCTCCTCGCCACTTCTCTCTGACATGATCAGAGATGTAAACAACCAGAGATGGAGACCCACCCGCTAATGATCTGGGTCCAAATGTGTGAAAGGTATAACGAGCACCGATTCATGTATAGGGTAACAATTGGAATCCAAAATGTGTCGTTCCTCCCTGTTTTCTATTCCTAGTGGCGGACGGAAAATCCGCACTGTCGGCTATTTAAATTAAACACAAGGAAAAGGTTTGCATCTACAATAACCACGAGATACACAGTACGCAGACCAACAGTGTGATTTCTGTATCAAAACCTGGTCAGTGACGCGCTAGGATCTGTTGACCTAAAGTAACGTTGCGCGTGATTGGTCCAGCGCGATGCAGCTGAACAAAACAAGAGCACGCCGTCCTCCGGTTGCCGTGTTTCTTTGAAGCCTTTACGCCCGACCGTCTTGCTCAACGGAGGGGAAGGGAGGGCCAGTAGACTACAAGCGACTGCTCGTAGTCTACTGGCCCTCCCTTACTGTAATTTCACCCATACAGCTGGTGTCGCACTGAAGAACATCAAAAGGGAACAGCAATGGAAATATTGTAACTGGTATTAAATAGGCTACACAGCGTCAGTCTGTAATAGCCTACTATGAGTGCCATCACTACCTATGTAAACATTTCATCCAAGTGGCCAAACTTTCGCCGCGCAAGCAAATGTACAAAAATGTACCCCAAATAACGACAGCCCACACGCACAGTGTAAGCGAAATGTTTTATTTATATTTACAAGGATATCAGAATATAAACAGTAGGCCTATACGGAGAACTGAAAAAACGATACTCTACTTAACGGCGGGGAACGGAGGAGCAGACTGCCCGCTGACATGCAGGCACTAGGCACTGTGAAAGATGAGGCTGGTTGGAAAGTTTACAGCCCTCGGGTTATTTAGGGCATATCCTTAGTACATTAAGTCTGCTTAAATCAGGACCTCATTTTAAATCTCAGTTGCTTTTCAATATCAATGGCCACGTTTAGACTCATACGGTGGCCAATATGTCTATGTGTCTGTCTCTGTGTTCAGTGTCCGTATTTTTGTTACTGTCCATCTGTCCGTCTGTGTCCGTAGTGTGTGTGCGCGCGCACGAGCGCGTGTGTGTATGACGCAGTATGAGGACATGGGTGGCTGGTAGTGTGTTCGTTTGTCCACTAGGGGAGCCCGTGCAGACAGCAGAGAGCCTCGCTGGGCGAACAGGGAGCAGCCGCGTCGCCTCACATCCGCACGCACGGCTCTTGACTCGGGGAAGCAGAGGCACGCACGCATGTGTGTGTGTCGTGTACGCGGGCTCATGCAGCGTCCTCCTCCTCCACCTCCTCCTCCTCCTCTGCTCCCTCTCTCCTGCCGGGCTTGATCCTGTCTTCAGCAGGGAGGGGGGTGTGTTCACGGTAAGCCCACCATCTCCTCCTCTCCTCCTCATCTCCTCTCCATCCCTCTTTTCCTCTCCGCTTCCCCATCCTTCCTTTTCGCGCTCGCTCCCATCCTTCCTGCTCTCTCCTTCCGTCTGCTCGCTGCTGTTTTGATGATTCATCCTGCCAGGCCTGCCGTTTCCCGGGCTAGTGGGTGCGTGCCGTGATGTTCCCAGCCAGGGCTGGGCGCAGCGGCAATGTTGTTACTTCAGGCTGAGGCTGCAGGACCAGTATTACTGGGTAGGAGGAGGTGCACCAGGAGCAGTATTACTGGGTTAGGAGGAGGTGCACCAGGAGCAGTATTACCGGGTTAGGAGGAGGTGCAGTGAATTATCTGTCTGGTGGGAGCTGCATTGTCAGTGGGAGCGTGGGGTGGGGGTGCGAGGAAGGGAGAAGGGGAGGATGTGAGGATGAGTGTGAGGATGGGAGGACATGTGGGTGGCAGGACGTGAGGAAGAGTTTGTGGATGGATACTATTCAGCATAGAGCTGCACAGACAGACTGACAGGTTGGACCATGTTTACAAGGTTAGTGTTGTGTGTGGGGGGGTGGTGGGTGGGAAGGTGGGTGGGTGGGTTCTGCAAAGACTGTATCGGTGTGTCCGACTACGGGAGCTGTTTATGGCCGCTAATCTGACTGGTGTGAAAGTTATTGAATAGACCTTTAGTCTGCTGACAAGTGTAATGTACGTGAGTGTGTGTGTGTGTGTGTGTGTGTGTGTGTGTGTGTGTGTGTGTGAGGGTTTAGCTGTAAGTTACGGGGGTCGATAGAAACAACAGCAGCTGCAGCACCTCTCGTCTAAACAACATGGAGTCAGTACTGCCTGTGTCTGCCTCCATACACACACACACACACACACCATGATGTCAGTACTGGCCCGTGGAAGAACAAGCCTGTCATTTGTGTGCTAGCCTGGACCTAGCACACTCTGAGACCTCCACTGTGTACCAGTGTGCAGGGATGAGGTTCCTCTCTCTTGCAGTGATGATCCTGGAGACAGGTGGACATGTCCTCCAGAGTAGAGGCAGTGGGATATGTGTAGGACCAAGGTCATGAGGCAGTGGGACTTTACAGGAGAGGTAGGGTGTTTGTGAAGTCTTGAGGCAGTAGGACTAAGTACAGGAGAGGTCAAGTGTGTTATGTGGTCTTGAGGCAGTAGGACTAAGTACAGGAGAGGTAGGGTCTGTTATGTGGTCTTGAGGAAGTAGGACTAAGTACAGGAGAGGTAGGGTCTGTTATGTGGTCTTGAGGCAGTAGGACTAAGTACAGGAGAGGTAGGGTGTGTTATGTGGTCTTGAGGAAGTAGGACTAAGTACAGGAGAGGTAGGGTCTGTTATGTGGTCTTGAGGCAGTAGGACTAAGTACAGGAGAGGTAGGGTGTGTTATGTGGTCTTGAGGCAGTAGGACTAAGTACAGGAGAGGTAGGGTCTGTTATGTGGTCTTGAGGCAGTAGGACTAAGTACAGGAGAGGTAGGGTGTGTTATGTGGTCTTGAGGCAGTAGGACTAAGTACAGGAGAGGTAGGGTCTGTTATGTGGTCATGAGGCAGTGGGATATGTGTAGGACTATGTACGGTACAAAATGAAGTATTCGGTATGGGTAGAATGTTCCACGGTTTTCCTTGGAATGTAGGCTGAGCACCTGGTGGGCTGTCATTCGTCATCGCTGGTGAGGTTGGCGTGTGGTGATCCATATTGGTGACCAAAATTAGACCAATGAAGAGGCTTTGTGCATGTTTGTGTCTCTCGGTGTCTAAAGACGTCTAATAAAGGCCACTGGGACTGTGGGACATTGATCAGTTTGGGGACTGCTGTGAGTCCCTATTTACTACAACAACTATGGATTTATGGATTGGGAGCCCTTTTGGTAGATTCTGAAATCTATTCATTGGTTGATTACATTGCTGTGTCTTGTCATTCTTATGTTGTTGAAGAGTGTTGGGTTACTGTTGTTGATATTGCTTTGTGTTGGTTTGTTATTTATGTTGTGTGTTTGTACGTTGCTTTTGTCGACATTGCAGTGTTTTGTTACACTGTTGTTGTTTACATAGTTGCATATGTGTATGTTGTTGTTGACATTGTTTTATGTTCTCATTCTTATTGTTGTTGACGCTGCTGTATGTTATTTAATGTTGTTGTTGTTGACATAACTGTGTTGTTCTATTGTTGACGTTGCAGGTGTCAGAGGCGATGGAGCAGGAGCTGAGGTGGTGAAGGAGTACAAGGGCTGTGAAACTCAGGCTGTTCCCGTGGGGTTAGGGGTCAGGGGTCACCTCACCATGTCTAAGAAGGGACCTGGGGGTCGAGGCAGATCGGAGAAGGTTGACGCCATGGCAACACTCCAATCCGCTAACGAGGAGCTAAGGACTAAACTGACGGACATCCAGATTGAACTGCAGCAGGAGAAGACCAGGGCGAGTACACCACCTACACTACAGTACAATAGAGACCACCTACACTAGAGTACAATAGAGACCACCTACACTAGAGTACAGTAGAGACCACCTACACTAGAGTACAGTAGAGACCACCTACACTAGAGTACAATAGAGACCACCTACACTAGAGTACAGTAGAGACCACCTACACTACAGTACAATAGAGACCACCTACACTAGAGTACAGTAGAGACCACCTACACTAGAGTACAATAGAGACCACCTACACTAGAGTACAATAGAGACCACCTACACTAGAGTACAGTAGAGACCACCTACACTAGAGTACAATAGAGACCACCTACACTAGAGTACAGTAGAGACCACCTACACTAGAGTACAATAGAGACCACCTACACTAGAGTACAGTAGAGACCACCTACACTTAAATAGAGTATAGTAATACTTCACCAAGAGTAAGTTCAGTAAATTTTCTGGAATAATGCTTGCTGTAATTTGAAAGATACATGGAACACTGCTAAGACCAGCACAACTCTAGATTCAATCACTGAAATCACGAAATGAAGTGTGTGTAACACAACATGTCCTGGTCCAGTCCTGGTCCAGTCCTGGTCCAGTCCTGGTCAGGTCCAGTCCTGGTCTAACCCGGCTCTACCTGCCGTGGTCCCTGTCTTCCTCAGGTGAGCCGTCTGGAGCGTGAGAAGAGCCAGGAGGTGCGCCACGAGCAGAACCGCTCCACGGTCGCCGCCACGGAGCTGCGCGCCAAGCTCCACGAGGAGAAGCTCAAGGAGGTCCACGCCGTCCGCGAGTCCTTGCTGCGGCAACACGAGAGCGAGCTGCTGCGCGTCATCAAGGTGAAGGACGGCGAGATCGTGAGGCTGCAGGGGCTGGTGAGCGCGCTGCGCGACGGCGCCTCCGACAAGGAGAAGACGGCGCTGGTGCTGGAGGCGCGGGAGGAGGCGCGGAGGTGCTACGACGGGGAGAGGAGCCGGATGCAGCAGGAGCTCCTGGAGATGAAGGGGGCGCGGCGGCACATGGAGGAGGCCCTGGCCGTGGCCCTGCAGGCCGACAAGACCAAGGCGGCAGAGATCCGCAGCGTCCACCACTTCCACCAGGAGGAGATCACGCGCATCAAGAAGGAGTGTGAGAGGGAGATCCGCCGGCTGGTGAGACCCCTACGCTGCTGTCTCTCTCTCTGTCCCCCCCACGCGTCCCCCCCACGCCCCCCCTCAGGCCCACCCAGTCCACACACACACACGTCACGACAAAATCACACGTTACGACATCGCACATAGGCACACACGCATTACGTCGCGATAGTTTTGACACTCGCACACATGCCTTATTGTGTCAGGATTACGGTTTGAAAGCAGAGGAACAGGAAGGTGAGAGAGAGGAGGAGGAGGAGGAGGGGGAGAAGAGGAGGAGGGGGGGAGAAGAGGAGGAGGGGGGAGGAAGGGAGAGGTGGGGCGGGGTTGGGTGGATGGGTGGGGTGGGATGTGAGGAAGAGGACGGAATGACCGCGTTGGAAAGAACCCCTTTAGGGAAAGCACGCCAGGGAGACCATCCTGACGAGCTCATCGATAAGATGGGCGGGATTCACAGTTAGCCGGGTTTCCATGGTAACAAGGCAGCTGGGCAAGCGGACCTGTGCCCACACAGCAGTGTGTATCTCTGTGCGTGTACGTGTGTGTGTGTGTGTGTATGTGTCTCTTACTTGTGCGTCGCGTCCTTGCATCTGTGTTTGTCCCCTGCGTTTGCGTGCATGTGTGCGTGTGTGCGCGTGGGTGGTGTGTCTGTGTGTGTCCTGTAGATGGATGAGATTAAGGTGAAAGACAGAGCAGTGTGTGTGCTGGACAAGGCGTTGGGGCTGCAGGCGGGCCACTCCCAGAGGCTCCAGCTGCAGAAGCAGGCGGTGGAGCAGCAGCTAGCCCAGCTCAGAGACACGGACAGGGGCCTGCAGAGCCCCAGAGCTGGCCAGGCCTCAGCAGAGCACCCCAACAGCCCTGTAAGAACATCTCCCTCCTCCTCCTGCCACAAATGATACAGAACTGTAGCTAGCTCCTAGTAGCCTACAGTTGATTCTGCCTCCCTCCTTCCTTCCTTCCTCCCTCCTTTCTTTATTTCTCCCTGCCTCCCTCCCTCCATCCCTTCTTCCTTCCTCTCTCCATTCTCCTTCATCCCTCCCCTTCCTCCTCCCTCCCTGCCTCGTCCGCACTCCTCATCCTCCCACGTCCACAGTACAGTCGCTTCTCCCTCTCTCCCTGAGTTTCTGCCTCCCTCCCTCCATTCTCCCTCCCTCCAACTTCCTTCCTGGCATTCTCCTCCCCCGCTTTCTCCATCCCTCGCTCCCTTCCTCCCTCTGCCCGACCAGGGAGGAAGTGGTAGTCAGGCTAGACAGGTGTAGCCAGAGGGCAGTGGTCTTTGCAGGTCACTGTTGTAGGATACGGCTGCTGTACAACCCCTGACTGTTGAGTTGCATTTGTCTTTTTTGTTATGCACGCTGTTGGTTTTGGTCAAAACTGAGCATGACATGTTTTGCTTTGATGATGGGTGAAGCAGTGCCTGAAACCGCCCAATCACAGCCTGAGTTATATGTGTTTTCTCCAAATCGCAGCCATTGGTGTTGGATGGTTTCTGTCTGCCTACTTTGTGTTCTGGCGTTGTGTGTGCCCTCTCTGTGGGACTAGTAGACTAGACCAGACCTGGAACCAGAGGAGACGTCTACCACGTAGCTATCCTCTCCTCTCAGCGCCACTCCACCCTCCTCCTAGAACGGGACACACACACAACCGTACCGACACACACAGACACACACACAGAACCATAAAGAACCCACACGCAAGACACTAGAGGACGGACACACACTGGAAAGTAGAGCAAATACACACACAGGAAGTGCAAGCCCACACACATGCATGCATACACAAACACACCTGGCTCTCATTTGCATGGCACTATATGAAATGAATGCTTTCGCGGTTATTTGTTAATTGTGAATGCGTCTGCTTGAATGTGCTGATATTCTTATGTATTTGAATAAAGTCTGCAATATCTTGGTACCTTAATTGGTAGGTCTCTGTGTATGTTGTGTATGAATCAGATCTATACAGCCTCGGTCCTAAATAGGTCAGCAGTACAGAAGTTGTCACAGTTTAATGCTAGGTCTATGGCAGTTGAATAGAAGGTGGTAGATTATAGTAATGTGTGGTAGGTCATGGTAGCTGTGTGCCAGGCTATGGTAGGTTCTGGTAGGTTAAAGGAGGTGTGTGGTAGGTGTTTGGGAAGCAGCTCCCTGCTCATGTACGGATGGTTTGTGTTGGAGCAGCAGTTGGATGAGAAGGACGTCCGGCGTTTCCAGCTGAAGATCGCCGAGCTCAGCGCCATCACACGCAAGCTGGAGGACCGCAACGCCCTGCTGTCTGAGGAACGCAACGAGCTGGTGAGGACTGCTGTGTCTGTGTGTGTGTGTGTGTGTACATTAAGGTTTGTTGTGTTTTTTTCTACTTGGACTATTTCCTCTTACTGCACCTAATTCCTCGGTTAATGACTTCAATAGACCACAGGAATTACCCTGCTGTTGTGAAAAACTCAGGGGACTGGCACACATTAGCTCAGTATTTCATTTCAAGTTGAGTTAGAAAATACAAAGACAAAAGATTCATACAAATTCAAAAGGAGATATTGAGGTCCAGTATTCTTTACTACATATCATTTTTAGACTCCATACTACAAGGCCCTCCCCAACCTCTTCGCCATGAGCACATGATTCTAGAACATTCTGTAATGTGTTTTGGAAAAACCCCACATCAGCATTTTCACTGTTACAGTAAGACCTCCCTTCTTCCCCAGGTACACTGTATCATTAATCCGAAGCCAGCCTTCCCTGTCTGCCAACAGAATACCCACTCCACCTCACAACTCTCTCCCCCCTCCACAGAATCACCTTCTGGTCTTTAACATTTCCTTGAGCGACCATGCTTCTACCCCAGCTTGCTCTGACTCTTGAGTTAGACTAACTAAAATCATCTCATGTCACCAAACGCACAGAATATTTCAGTTCCTTCTTAAGTCTTGGAGCCACTGTCAATCCTTTCTGACCCCGGTTGTGTGTGTGTGTGCATGTCTGTGTGTGTGTGTGTGCATGTCTATGTGTGTGTGTGCATGTCTGTGTGTGCATGTCTGTGTGTGTGTGTGTGCGCATGTCTGTGTGTGCATGTCTGTGTGTGTGTGTGCATGTCTGTCTGTGTGTGTGTGTGTGTGTGTGTGTACATGTCTGTGTGTGTGTGTGTGTGTGTGTGCATGTCTGTGTGTGTGTGTGTGTGAGTGTGTGTGTGCATGTCTGTGTGTGTGTGTGCAGCTGAAGCGCCTGAGAGAGACAGAGAGCCAGTTCATGCCCCTGCTGGACAAGAACAAGAGACTGAGCAGGAAGAATGAGGAGCTGGCTCACGCCCTGCACCGCATGGAGAACAAGCTGCGCTTCGTCACCCAGGAGAACATGGAGATGGTACGACCCCTGACCCCTGACCCACCAACCCTCAGCCTGAACCAAAACAAAATTTTGCCACCTGGGAAAAATAGAAGTTAAATTGTAGAGGCCCTACACTTTCAACCCTTTCATCGAGGCTGATTGGATTATATGTTTGGGTTTAACCCTTTAATCTCTTTACATTGTAGATTACAGGTTTATACACGTTTAACCCTTTAATTCCCAGACCGATTGTGTGCATACCTGTTTAACCCTTTAATACCTAGACAGATTGAATGATATGTTCTCTGTGGTTAACCCTTTCCTCTCTTGACTGTGTAGACATGTTTATACATGTTTAGCCATTCAATTCCTGGACAAATGATGGTCATGTGATTCCATGTTTAACCCTTTCCCCTCCAGAGGGAGAAGGCTGGGACCATTCGCAGACCCAGCTCTCTGAACGACCTGGACCAGAGCCAGGAGGAGAGGGAGATTGAGTTCCTCCGACTGCAGGTGCTGGAGCAGCAGAACATCATCGACGACCTGTCAAAGGTATTACCATCACTCTCTCTCTCTCTCTCTCTCTCTCTCTCTCTAATTCTCTCTCTCTCTCTCTCTCTCTCTCTCTCTCTCTCTCTCTCTCTCTCTCTCTCTCTCTCTCTCTCTCTCTCTCTCTCTCTCTCTCTCTCTCTCTCTCTCTCTCTCTCTGTTCCTCTCTCTCTCTCTGTCTCTGTTCCTCTCTCTCTCTCTCTCTGTCTCTGTTCCTCTCTCTCTCTCTCTCGCTCCCTTTCTGTCTCTGTCGATCACTTTCTGTCTGTCTCTCCCTTTCTCTGTCTCTCCCCCTCTCTGTCTCTCACTCTATGTCTCTTCTGTCACTCTCTCATTGTCTATTTCTTTCTATCGCTCTCTCTTTCTGTCTCGTTCACTCACACCCCCTCCTCCCCTCTCTCTTGATGTCTTAGTTGTTCACTGCCAGACAGACTCTCTCTCTGTTACTGATTGTCTCTCTCTGTCTTCTTGTCAGGTTCATTACTGTTATACAGGGCTGTATGGTTTGTGTGTTTCTGGATCTGACATGCGCCGTGTTTGTGATTGATTTCCAGGCACTGGAAACAGCTGGCTATGTGAAAAGTGTCATTGTAAGTTGGATCTCTTTGTCTCCATGCTCAGTGCAGAAACACACTCTCTGGAAAGTTCGACTTGAATTATGTATATGTAATGCATATGAACTGCTGCATTGATGAATATTCATGAGATTATCTTTGTGTCCTCTTGTCATTCCACATATTCCCTTGTGGCTCCCTCCCTTTCTTTCTTTCTTTCTTTCTTTCTTCCTCTCTTCCTTCTTTTCTTCCTCCCTCTGTGCGGCTGTGCTCCAGGAGAGAGACATGTTATTGAGGTACAGACGGCAGGACTCTGGCCGCAGGAAGAAAGGCTTCCGAGCCTGTAAGGTGGGAGCTCACAGTAGACACACAGTAGAAACACAGTACAAAGCTGTAGAAACACAGGGACACTACATTAAAACCACAGGAGACCCCCAATAGAAACCTAGCAGAACCACAGGAGAAAGCCAGCAGAAACACAGTAGAAACAGAAGAGAAGACAGTAGAAAACACACATAGTGGAAAGAAACTATTCAACTAATATGAACAGGTGCTACAGAGTCAGGGGTGTGTCTGACCTGGGGTGTGTCTGACCTGGGGTGTGTCTGCCCAGGGGTGTGTCTAACCTGGGGTGTGTCTGACCAGGGGTGTGTCTAACCTGGGGTGTGTCTGACCTGGGGTGTGTCTCCTAGCAGCCAGTGATCGAGACGTTCTTCGGTTATGACGAGGAAGCGTCTGTGGACTCTGACGGCTCGTCCGTCTCTGTCCACACCCCCTGCACCCCAGACGACGAGCCCGAGGAGGTGAGGAAGACGACCCCCTGACCTCTGACCTCCTGCCTCCATCACCCTCAAACCCCTCAACCCTGGTGCTGATGTGCATGTGTTTTTATGTGTGCGCGTGCGCCTGTGTGCGCATGCGTCTGTGCGTCTGTTTATGTGTGTGTGTGCCTGTGCGTTCCTCTGTGAGGTGTGTCTGTGTGTGTGTGTGTATGTGTGTGTAAAGGTGTGTGTGTGTGCTGCAGGGTATGGTGCGTGAGGAGACCGAGCTGAGGTTCCGTCAGCTGACCATGGAGTACCAGGCTCTGCAGAGGGCCTACGCTCTACTGCAGGAGCAGGTCGGGGGCACCTTCGACGCCGAGAAGGAGCTGAAGGTGACGACCTGTCTGTCTGTCTGTTTATCTGTCTGTCTGTTTATCTGTCTGTCTGTCTGTCTGTCTGTCTCTGATCATGTCTCCTCTCTACTCCCCAGATCAGAGAACAGCTCCACGCACAGCTGCTGCGCTACCAAACCAGGATACAGGACATGGAATGTTCTCTCTCTCAGCAAGGCCTGGTCAGACCACACACACACACACATAAACACACACATAAACACACACACGTACACACACAGACACAGGCAAACACACCACAAACATACACACAAACCGCATGTACATACAGCTCACAGACAAACACAGGTCAAATATTCTAAGTTGTGTCTGCAGGATGTGAAATGGATCGAAGAGAAGCAGGCTTTGTATCAGAGGAACCAGGAACTGGTGGAGAAGGTGAGGAACGTAGATCTTTGTGTGAATGCATCTCCTAAACAAAGACGATTTGATTGGATACCGTAAGAGCCTTCGCTTTAACCATGGATGCTGTTGCCACGTTGCGCAGGTCAAGCACATGGAAACGGAGGAGTCCCGGCTGAAGAACGACATCCAGGACGCCAGAGACCAGAACGAACTCTTAGAGTTCCGCATCCTGGAACTAGAAGTGACGTCTCCCTCCCCTTCACACACACACACACACACACACTCTTCAGACACCCCTCGCCCTCACACACCTCCCCCCCCCCCACACAGTGTGCGTATTGAAGTAAGTGTGTGAGTGTGGGTAGTGACGGTGGTGTGTGTTCTGCAGGAGAGAGAGCGCAGGTCTCCGGGCATCAGTTTCCAGCAGATCCACTTTCCTGAAGGCCTCAGTCCTCTGCAGCTCTACTGTGAGGCTGAGGGAGTCCATGTGAGTCCAGAGCTGCACCCAGCACACTAGACCACCAGACCACTACACACTGCATACTACACCCAGCACACTAGACCACCAGACCACTACACACTGCATACTACACCCAGCACACTAGACCACCAGACCACTACACACTGCATACTACACCCAGCACACTAGACCACCAGACCACTACACACTGCATACTACACCCAGCACACTAGACCACCAGACCACTACACACTGCATACTACACCCAGCACACTAGACCACCAGACCACTACACACTGCATACTACACCCAGCACACTAGACCACCAGACCACTACACACTGCATACTACACCACTACACTCTACACCACTACCCTACCCTTGTCTCACCTCCTCCTCACTCTATCCTCCCCTCCTCCGCCTCTCTCTTTCTCCCCCCTCCTCCCCCTCTCCCCCCCTCCTCCCTCCCTCCCCCCCCCCCTCCTCCAGGACATCATCATCTCTGAGCTGATGAAGAAGCTGGACATTCTGGGGGATAACGCCGTAAGTGTATGTTGCTTTTCCTAAGTACATGTGGCACCGTGTATGTGGACGTACTATGTGTATTAACATGTGTACATGTGGACACACTGATTCAAAAGACTGTCAAAGGAACCAAATCATCTCACATAAGAATCCTTCTGACTGAAGGTTACGGATAGACCTTAGAGTTCAGGTTGAAAAAACAAAACAATTAAGAGGTTCCAAATACAACCTTATGTATCTACAGGTTCCTAAATGGTTCCATGTGGAACCTCAGTGGTCAGTGTGTGTTTGATCCTGAACTCTGGTACTTTTCCCATGTGCCCTTGCACCAGAACCTGACCAATGACGAGCAGGTGGTGGTGATCCACGCCAGGACCGTGCTGACCCTGGCTGAGAAGGTAGCTCGCGGCAACATGTCAACATGCCAACCCTCCCCCTTGGCTCACGCTGTCCCTGCTTGTCGACATACTTACCGACAAATCTCCTCCTTTTAGTGGCTTATAAATAAACTATCTCCTCCTTTCAGTGGCTTATCGATAAAATATCTCCTCCTTTCAGTGGCTTGAGTCTATAGAAGTCACCAAGTCAGCTTTGCAACAGAAAATGCTGGACATTGAAAGTGAGAAGGTAATCTGGCTGTTGACTTCCTACAGCATGTGTCTACTTCCTGTTGGTGTTGCTACTTCCTGTATGTGGCTGAGCTCTTGTGCAGTCTCCTGATCTGTATTACACAGACAGTAGAGGTCACATAACCCAGACATAACCGTAGTATGTGTGTGTGTGTCTTCACCAGCATCTATTTAGTAAGCAGAAAGGCTACTTGGATGAGGAACTGGACTACAGGAAACAGTCGATGGATCAAGCTCATAAGGTGTGACCC